>NW_023396770.1:218603-463603 GCF_011125445.2 Fundulus heteroclitus
CTGCATTGTTCCAAATGATCCACCTTTTTACATCGTCGCTGTGCCTACACCGATTTTTGTACAAACATAAAAATGAGCAACATAGTCCTCAAAGCCTGCTGATACTCACAGGAAAATAATTGTTTGATATCTCTTATACTTTTTCCGCTAGAGCGATTTGTTCGGGACTGTTTTTAGAGGATTTTGCAAATTCCGTAAAAAAACCTTTAGATCATAATTTTTTACGCCTTTATTATAAATTGTTCCAGCAAAAAAACGATAGCTTTTCTTCTTCCCCTATCCGTTACGAAACTAAACGCAGAAAAAATTACGTCTCTACCATTTAGGGATCAGGAGATATGAAGCGTTTGTGTTCGGGGCAACGTTCTCCATTATAATCCAATGGGACTTATTGTGAACAAAGTCTCTGCACTTGGAGTAGACTGGCCACCGGCAGGTGTGTGATGAGTGACGTTTCCATGACGACGGAACTCTGAGGCCAGAGGGAGAGGATCAATTGAGATAGAATGGCAACTTTCGACGCTCACCGCAGTTGCTGTGATAATGTAGGAATATGAAATTCGCACAGTCACTTCCTCTTGACATTTTAAAATTTTCAAGTGACTTTCAGCTATGTGTAATTTTTCTGTCCCATTTGGATTTCACATGCTTTCTATTGGGCCTTTGCTTCCAACAGGACCGGCATGATGCCCAGACACGACCCAATTGGCCAATACAGCAACCCACCTGTGGGAAATGGCGCTTACTGACCATTTTGGTCAAATATTGAGTTCTGGGCACAGATGTGGGAGGCTGAGTTGCTAAAGGAGGGCAATCTGACCATGAACTTTGGTGACGTTTGGCGAATTAAGTATTGGCACCCCTATTTGCGGGGCACTTACCAGTACAGGATGGACCAAACTGACAGAGTACAATCACCCGGTGATCCTGAGCACACCATGTTAGCCGGCTAAGGGTTAGCATGTTGTTAATTGGAAGTAGCTAGGAAGCTCGGACAAACTTCTGCTTTAAAGAGTCTGTACCTCTTGATACAGAAGCTCCACAATAAGTTTGGGCTCGTCACGTAAAGCATCTCCAAGTTAGGCAGGTGTCTCAAAACATCCCATGCTTTTCAATGGGGGCGAAACCCCTTTTACTCCCTAGAAATGCAGGCCCAATATGGCTACAGTACATTCAAGTTTGAAATTCTACTTCGGCTTTGTTAAACGATTCAGTGTTTAGAATGAGTTAGGTAAATGTTTGGGCCTTTCCTCTCAGTTTTTTTCTTCTTCTAATAATTCAGCTATTGTTATTTCATGTTCAAATTCTTCAACCTCTTTCAAATTCTTCAACTTTTTTCAACTTCTTCAACTTTTTCAACTTCTTCAATGCTTTTCAGCTATTTTTTCTCTTCTTCAAAGATCTTCTGCATCTTTTTGCTTAATCATTCAGCTATCTGCATCACAGTGCATTTTTCGCAGGAAATGCAAATTTTTCTAGTTACTGTGAATTGCAGTAGGCCTTCACAGTTCTTGAGATCCTGTTTCTCTTTATTATGTGAATGCAGTAGGCATTCACAGTTCTTGAGATCCTGTTTCTCTTATTCTTATTACTGTGAATGCAGTAGGCATTCACAGTTCTTGAGATCTGTTTTCTCTTTATTCTTATTATTATTCTTCTTCTTAGTGTTTATTCTTCATAATGCGTTTTTCCTGTTTAAAGTTTGATTCGCTTCTCCTCCTACAATTTTTCTCCGATTTCAACCATTCAACTTTTAAACTATTCAGCTTCTTCTGGAATGGATGGCTATGTCTTTTTGTACTTTTAACTCTTCAACTTTTTAAAATATTCAGCTTTTTCTGCAAATTTTCAGCTTTTTTTCTCCCATAGGAAATGAATGTACTTCACTAAAATTCCGCTCATTTCAGCTGCTTTTTGACAGCTTACTGCTTCAGCCTACTTTCAAGCTAGAAACGCCATTCAACTTTTTAAAATGTAGTGATATCTTTCAGCTATTATGGTCTATTTCAGCTTTTTCATATCTTTTACCATTTTCATATATACCTCCTTAAAATAATTTTGGCTTTTCAAGAAATTCAGCAAATAACATGCGTTGCTATGGTCGTCAAGGAGGCAGTTTATAGAGTGCGCACTCTAGAAATTCAACAAATTCTTCTTCTCCGAACAACTTCTTCTCACTCGCTCAATTTTCAACCTATCCACATAATTATACATCAAACGTAGGAATTTTTTGTCTGGATTCAGGAAATGTAACCCTCATTGGTGTAGCATTTTATAGATTTTTCGCAAATCACCTCAGAGCGACACAAACCCGAAACCTCCCCATTCATTTCCTATGGAGCGGTTTTTGAAAAATGACGTCTGAAAATCCAAAACATCACACGTTTTCGGCATCGTCGCTACTCCTAAACCGTTTTGATGTACAGGCATGAGACTTTCACATATGAATGTCCCAAACCCTTCTGGCACTCACAAAAAGGAATTTTGTGGATAACTGTTACGGTTTTTCCGCAGGAACAATTTGTTCGGGAGTAGCGAATTAGCAAAATCCTGAAGACGCTTTGGACCTCCATTCACCCCAAATGATCCACTTTTTTACATCGTCGCTGTGCCTACACCGATTTTTGTTCAAACATAAAAATGAGCAACATAGTCCTCAAAAGCCTGCAGATACTCACAGTGAAATAATTGTTTTGATATCTCTTATACTTTTTCACCTAGAGCGATTTGTTCGGGACTGTTTTTAGAGGATTTTGCAAATTCCTTAAAAAAACCCTTTAGATCATAATTTTTTACGCCTTTATTAAACTTTTTCCAGCAAAAAACGATAGCTTTTGTTCTTCCCCTATCCGTTACGAACTAAATGCAGAAAAAATTACGTCTCTACCATTTAGGGATCAGGAGATATGAAGCGTTGTTCGGGGCAAAGTTCTCCATTATAATCCAATGGGACTTATTGTGAGCAAAGTCTCTGCACTTTGGTAGACTGGCCGCTGCAGGTGTGTCAGTGAGTTTCCATGACGACGGAACTCTGAGGGCCAGAGGGAGAGGATCAATTGAGATAGAATGGCAACTTTCGACGCTCACCGCAGTTGCTGTGATTAATGTAGGAATCTGAAATTCGCACAGTCACTTCCTCTTGACATTTTAAAATTTTCAAGTGACTTTCAGCTATGTGTCATTTTTCTGCCCCATTTTGGATTTCACATGCTTTCCTATTGGGCCTTTGCTTCCAACAGGACCTGGCATGATGCCCAGACACGACCCAATTGGCCAATACAGCACCACCCACCTGTGGGAAATGGCGCTACTGACCATTTTGGTCAAATATTGAGTTCTGGGCCCAGATGTGTTGAGGCTGAGTTGCTAAAGGAGGCCAATCTGACCCATGAACTTTGGTGACGTTTGGCGACATTAAGTATTGGCACCCCTATTTGAGGCACTTCCCAGTACAGGATTTGGACCAAACTGACAGAGTATAATCACCCGGTGATCCTGAGCACAACCACGTTAGCGGCTAATGGTTAGCATGTTGCTAATCGGAAGTAGCTCTAGGAAGCTCGGACAAACTTCTGCTTTACAGAGTCTGTACCTCCTTTATACAGAATGCTCCACAATAAGTTTGGGCCTCGTCACGTAAAGCCTCTCCAAGTTAGGAGGTGTCAAACATCCAATGCTTTTCAATGGGGGCGAAACCCCTTATACTCCCTAGAAATGCAGGCCCACATATGGCTACAGTATATTAAAGTTTGAAATTCTACTTCTGCTTTGTTAAACGATTCAGTGTTAAGAATGAGTTAGGAAATGTTTGGTGCCTTTCCCTCAGTTTTTTCTTCTTCTAATAATTCAGCTATTGTTCTTTCATGTTCAAATTCTTCAACTCTTTCAAATTCTTCAACTTTTTCAACTTCTTCAATGCTTTTCAGCTATTTTTCTCTTCTTCAAAGATCTTCTGCATCTTTTGCTTAATCATTCAGCTATCTGCATTCACAGTGCATTTTCGCAGGAAATGCAAATTTTTCTAGTCAGTGAGAATGCTATACAGCATTCTCACTTATTGTTTTCCTGTTTTTCTTTATTATTATTATTATTATTCCGTCGGCGTGTAACTACTCCCACATACTTCAACCAATTTCAACAATTTTGGTGTCAAAACGTTCGGCTCGTTCCTGGCATGCCTGCTATGACTCATGGTTATGCTAACCTTTACACTTTTTAAAATATTTCACTTTTTGTGCGTTTTTTTGGCTGTTCCCATTGAAATCAATGCAAATTCCTTCAACTTCTTCAAATTCCTTTAAATCCTTCAAATTCCTTCAAATTCTTCACATTCTTCAAATTCTTCAAATACTTCAAATTCTTCAAATTCTTCAAATACTTCAAATTCTTCAAATATTTCTCGTTGTTCAAACTGTTCAGGTAGTCCAAACTGTTTGAAGGCTTCAGATGTTGGCTATATTAGTATGTGTACTGTTTAGTACAATGGTTAAGATGCTTGCCTTTCACTCTGAGGGGCCAGGTTCGAATCCCCACTAGAACAAAAAAACATTTTTTTAACCAATTTCAACAATTTTGGTGTCAAAACGTTCAGCTCGTTCCTGGCATGCCTGCTATGACTCATGGTTATGCTAACTTTTATACTTTTTAAAATATTTCACTTTTTTGTGCGTTTTTGGTTGCTCCCATTGAAATCAATGCAAATTCCTTCAACTTCTTCTAAGTCCTTTAAATCCTTCAAATCCTTCAAATTCCTTCAAATTCTTCACATTCTTCATATTCTTCAAATACTTCAAATTCTTCAAATATTTCCCCTTTTTCCTTGTTGTTCAGACTGTTCAGGTAGTCCAAACTGTTTGAAGGCTTCAGATGTTGGCTATATTTGTATGTGTACTGTTTAGTACAATGGTTAAGACATTTGCCTTTCACTCTGAGGGGCCAGGTTCGAATCCCTGTTAAGACAATGATTTTTTTTCCCAACCAATTTCAACAATTGTGGTATCAAAATGTCCGACTCGTTTCTGGCATGACTGCTATATCTCATGGTTATGCTAACTTTTACACTTTTAAAAATATTTCACTTTTTGTGCGTTTTTGGTTGCTCCAATTGTAAATCAATGCAAATTGCTTCAAATTCCTTCAAATGCTTCACATTCTTCAAATTCTTCCAATTCTTCTAATTGTTCTTAATCTTAAAATTCTTAAAATTTCTTAAAATTTTTCAATTCTTCAAATTATTCACATGTTTTCAAATTCCTTCAAATTTTTTCAAATTCTTCAAATCTGATTTCAATGTTCTTCTGCATCTTCTGCTCAATCATTCTGCAGATTAGCATTCTCACTCGCTGTTACGCAGGAACAGCTTTTTCTAGTTATTACTGGTGAATGCAGTAGGCATTCACAGTTCTTGAGATCCTGTTTCTCTTTATTCTTTATTATTAGTATTATTATCCTGTTTATTCTGCCAAATGCGTTTTTTACTGTTTTAAACTTTTGCTTTCAGCTTCTCCTCCTACAATATTTCTCCCGATTTCAACCATTCAACTTTATTAAACTATTTCAGCTTCTTCCTGGAAATGGATGGCTATGTCTCTTTTTGTACTTTTAACTTCTTCAACTTTTAAAATATTCAGCTTTTTCTGCAAATTTTCAGCTTTTTTTTCTCCCATAGGAATGAATGTAATTCACTAAAATTCCGCTCATTTCAGCTGCTTTTTGACAGCTTACTGCTTCAGCCTACTTTCAGCTAGAAACGCCATTCAACTTTTAAAATGTAGTGATATCTTTCAGCTATTATGGTCTATTTCAGCTTTTTCATATCTTTTACCATTTTCATATAGTACCTCCTTAAAATAATTTTGGCTTTTCAAGAAATTCAGCAAATAACATGCGTTGCTATGGTCGTCAAGGAGGCAGTTATAGAGTGCGCACTCTAGAAATTCAACAAATTCTTCTTCTCCGAACAACTTCTTCTCACTCGCTCAATTTTCAACCTATCCACATAAATTATACATCAAAACGTAGGAATTTTTGTCTGGATTCAGGAAATGTAACCCTCATTGGTGTAGCATTTATAGATTTTTCGCAAATCACCTTGGAGCGACACAAACCCGAAACCTCCCCCATTCATTTCCTATGGAGCGGTTTTGAAAAATGATGTCTGAAAATCCAAAACATCACACGTTTTCACATCGTCGCTACTCCTAAACCGTTTGATGTACAGGCATGAGACTTTCACATATGAATGTCCCAACCCTTCTGGCACTCACAAAAAAGGAATTTTGTGGATAACTGTTACGGTTTTTCCGCAGGAACAATTTGTTCGGGAGTAGCGAATGTACAAAATCCTGAAAATGCTTTAGAGCTGCATTTTTCCACATGATCCACTTTTTTACATCGTTGCTGTGCCTACGCCGATTTTTGTACAAACATAAAAATGAGCAACATAGTCCTCAAAAGCCTGCTGATACTCACAGTGAAAGAATTAATTTGATATCTGTTATACTTTTTCAGCTAGAGCGATTTGTTCGGGACCGTTTTTAGAGGATTTTGGAAATTTCTTAAAAATTTCCTTTAGATCATAATTTTTTACGCCTTTATTAAACGTTTTCCAGCAAAAAACTATAGCTTTTCTTCTTCCCCTATCCGTTACGAACTAAACGCAGAAAAAATTAAGTCTCTACCATTTAGGGATCAGGAGATATGGAGCGTTGTGCGAGGCAAAGTTCTCCATTATAACCCAATGGGACTTATTGTGAACAAAGTGTCTGCACTTGAGTAGACTGGCCGCCGCAGGTGTGTCAGTGAGTTTCCATGACGACGGAACTCTGAGGGCCAGAGGGAGAGGATCAATTGAGATAGAATGGCAACTTTCGACGCTCACCGCAGTTGCTGTGATTAATGTAGGAATCTGAAATTCGCACAGTCACTTCCTCTTGACATTTTAAAATTTTCAAGTGACTTTCAGCTATGTGTCATTTTTCTGTGCCATTTTGGATTTCACATGCTTTCCTATTGGGCCTTTGCTTCCAACAGGACCTGGCATGATGCCCAGACACGACCCAATTGGCCAATACAGCACCACCCACCCGTGGGAAATGGCGCAACTGACCATTTTGGTCAAATATTGAGTTCTGGGCCCAGATGTGGTGAGGCTGAGTTGCTAAAGGAGGCCAATCTGACCCATGAACTTTGGTGACGTTTGGCGACATTAAGTATTGGCACCCCTATTTGAGGCACTTCCCAGTACAGGATTTGGACCAAACTGACAGAGTACAATCACCCGGTGATACCGAATACAACCATGTTAGCGGCTAATGGTTAGCATGTTGCTAATTGGAAGTAGCTCTAGGAAGCTCGTACAAACTTCTGCCTTACAGAGTCTGTACCTCCTTTATACAGAATGCTCTACAATAAGTTTGGGCCTCGTCACGTAAAGCATCTCCAAGTTAGGAGGTGTCAAACATCCAATGCTTTTCAATGGGGGCGAACCCCTTATACTCCCTAGAAATGCAGGCCCACATATGGCAACAATATATTCAAGTTTGAAATTCTACTTCTGCTTTGTTAAACGATTCAGTGTTTAGAATGAGTTAGGAAATGTTTGGTGCCTTTCCCTCAGTTTTTTCTTCTTCTAATCATTCAGCTATTGTTCTTTCATGTTCAAATTCTTCAACTCTTTCTAATTCTTCAACTTTTTCAACTTCTTCAACTTTTTCAACTTCTTCAATGCTTTTCAGCTATTTTTTCTCTTCTTCAAAGATCTTCTGCATCTTTTGCTTAATCATTCAGCTATCTGCATTCACAGTGCATTTTCGCAGGAAATGCAAATTTTTCTAGTTCTTTATTCTTCTTATTCTTATGGGTTATTCTTCCAAATGCGTTTTTACTGTTTAAAGTTTGATTCGCTTCTCCTCCTACAATTTTTCTCCGATTTCAACCATTCAACTTTTAAACTATTCAGCTTCTTCTGGAATCGATGGCTATGTCTTTTTGTACTTTTAACTCTTCAACTTTTTAAAATATTCAGCTTTTTCTGCAAATTTTCAGCTTTTTTTCTCCCATAGGAAATGAATGTAATTCACTAAAATTCCGCTCATTTCAGCTGCTTTTTGACAGCTTACTGCTTCAGCCTACTTTCAGCTAGAAACGCCATTCAACTTTTAAAATGTAGTGATATCTTTCAGCTATTATGGTCTATTTCAGCTTTTTCATATCTTTTACCATTTTCATATAGTACCCTCCTTAAAATAATTTTGGCTTTTCAAGAAATTCAGCAAATAACATGCGTTGCTATGGTTGTCAAGGAGGCAGTTATAGAGTGCGCACTCTAGAAATTCAGCAAATTCTTCTTCTCCGAACAACTTCTTGTCACTCGCTCAATTTTCAACCTATCCACATGAATTATACATCAAAACGTAGGAATTTTTGTCTGGAATCAGGAAATGTAACCCTCATTGGTGTAGCATTTATAGATTTTTCGCAAATCACCTCAGAGCGACACAAACCCGAAACCTCCCCCATTCATTTCCTATGGAGCGGTTTTGAAAAATGACGTCTGAAAATCCAAAACATCACACGTTTTCGCATCGTCGCTACTCCTAAACCGTTTGATGTACAGGCATGAGACTTTCACATATGAATGTCCCAAGCCTTCTGGCACTCACAAAAAAGGAATTTTGTGGATAACTGTTACGGTTTTTCCGCAGGAACAATTTGTTCGGGAGTAGCGAATTTGCAAAATCCTGAAGACGCTTTGGGCCTCCATCACCCCAAATGATCCACTTTTTTACATCGTCGCTGTGCCTACAACGATTTTTGTACAAACATAAAAATGAGCAACATAGTCCTCAAAAGCCTGCTGATACTCACAGTGAAATAATTGTTTTGATATCTCTTATACTTTTTCAGCTAGAGCGATTTGTTCGGGACTGTTTTTAGAGGATTTTGCAAATTCCTTAAAAAAACCCTTTAGATCATAATTTTTTACGCCTTTATTAAACTTTTTCCAGCAAAAACCGATAGCTTTTCTTCTTCCCCTATCCGTTACGAACTAAACGCAGAAAAAATTACGTCTCTACCATTTAGGGATCAGGAGATATGAAGCGTTGTTCGGGGCAAAGTTCTCCATTATAATCCAATGGGACTTATTGTGAGCAAAGTGTCTGCACTTGAGTAGACTGGCCGCTGCAGGTGTGTCAGTGAGTTTCCATGACGACGGAACTCTGAGGGCCAGAGGGAGAGGATCAATAGAGATAGAATGGCAACTTTCGACGCTCACCGCAGTTGCTGTGATTAATGTAGGAATCTGAAATTCGCACAGTCACTTCCTCTTGACATTTTAAAATTTTCAAGTGACTTTCAGCTATGTGTCATTTTTCTGTCCCATTTTGGATTTTACATGCTTTCCTATTGGGCCTTTGCTTCCAACAGGACCTGGCATGATGCCCAGACACGACCCAATTGGCCAATACAGCACCACCCACCTGTGGGAAATGGCGCTACTGACCATTTTGGTCAAATATTGAGTTCTGGGCCCAGATGTGGTGAGGCTGAGTTGCTAAAGGAGGCCAATCTGACCCATGAACTTTGGTGACGTTTGGCGACATTAAGTATTGGCACCCCTATTTGAGGCACTTCCCAGTACAGGATTTGGACCAAACTGACAGAGTACAATCACCCGGTGATCCTGAGCACAACCATGTTAGCGGCTAATGGTTAGCATGTTGCTAATTGGAAGTAGCTCTAGGAAGCTCGGACAAACTTCTGCTTTACAGAGTCTGTACCTCCTTTATACAGAATGCTCCACAATACGTTTGGGCCTCGTCACGTAAAGCATCTCCAAGTTAGGAGGTGTCAAACATCCAATGCTTTTTCAATGGGGGCGAAACCCCTTATACTCCCTAGAAATGCAGGCCCACAATATGGCTACAGTATATTCAAGTTTGAAATTCTACTTCTGCTTTGTTAAACGATTCAGTGTTTAGAATGAGTTAGGAAATGTTTGGTGCCTTTCCCTCAGTTTTTTCTTCTTCTAATCATTCAGCTATTGTTCTTTCATGTTCAAATCCTTCAACTCTTTCAAATTCTTCAACTTTTTGAACTTCTTCAACTTTTTCAACTTCTTCAATGCTTTTCAGCTATTTTTTCTCTTCTTCAAAGATCTTCTGCATCTTTTGCTTAATCATTCAGCTATCTGCATTCACAGTGCATTTTCGCAGGAAATGCAAATTTTTCTAGTTACTGTGAATGCAGTAGGCATTCACAGTTCTTGAGATCCTGTTTCTCTTTATTCTTTATTATTATTATTCCTGTTTATTCTTCCAAATGCGTTTTTACTGTTTAAACTTTGCTTCACTTCTCCTCCTACAATTTTTCTCCGATTTCAACCATTCAACTTTTAAACTATTCAGCTTCTTCTGGAATGGATGGCTATGTCTTTTTGTACTTTTAACTCTTCAACTTTTTAAAATATTCAGCTTTTTCTGCAAATTTTCAGCTTTTTTTCTCCCATTGGAAATGAATGTAATTCACTAAAATTCCGCTCATTTCAGCTGCTTTTTGACAGCTTACTGCTTCAGCCTACTTTCAGCTAGAAACGCCATTCAACTTTTAAAATGTAGTGATATCTTTCAGCTATTATGGTCTATTTCAGCTTTTTCATATATTTTACCATTTTCATATAGTACCTCCTTAAAATAATTTTGGCTTTTCAAGAAATTCAGCAAATAACATGCGTTGCTATGGTCGTCAAGGAGGCAGTTATAGAGTGCGCACTCTAGAAATTCAATAAATTCTTCATCTCCGAACAACTTCTTCTCACTCGCTCAATTTTCAACCTATCTACATACATTATACATCAAAACGTAGGGATTTTTGTCTGGATTCAGGAAATGTAACCCTCATTGGTGTAGCATTTATAGATTTTTCCCAAATCACCTCAGAGCGACACAAACCCGAAACCTCCCCCATTCATTTCCTATGGAGCGGTTTTGAAAAATGACGTCTGAAAATCCAAAACATCACACGTTTTCACATCGTCGCTACTCCTAAACCGTTTGATGTACAGGCATGAGACTTTCACATATGAATGTCCCAACCCTTCTGGCACTCACAAAAAAGGAATTTTGTGGATAACTGTTACGGTTTTTCCGCAGGAACAATTTGTTCGGGAGTAGCGAATGTGCAAAATCCTGAAAATGCTTTAGAGCTGCATTGTTCCACATGATCCACTTTTTTACATCGTCGCTGTGCCTGCACCGATTTTTGTACAAACATAAAAATGAGCAACATAGTCCTCAAAAGCCTGCTGATACTCACAGTGATATAATTGTTTTGATATCTCTTATACTTTTTCACCTAGAGCGATTTGTTCGGGACTGTTTTTAGAGGATTTTGGAAATTCCTTAAAAACCACCTTTAGATCATAATTTTTTACGCCTTTATTGAACTTTTTCCAGCAAAAAACGATAGCTTTTCTTCTTCCCCTATCCGTTACGAACTAAACGCAGAATAAATTACGTCTCTACCATTTAGGGATCAGGAGATATGAAGCGTTGTTCGGGGCAAAGTTCTCCATTATAATCCAATGGGACTTATTGTGAGCAAAGTCTCTGCACTTCGGCAGACTCGCCCGCTGCAGGTGTGTCAGTGAGTTTCCATGACGACGGAACTCTGAGGGCCAGAGGGAGAGGATCAATTGAGATAGAATGGCAACTTTCGACGCTCACCGCAGTTGCTGTGATTAATGTAGGAATCTGAAATTCGCACAGTCACTTCCTCTTGACATTTTAAAATTTTCAAGTGACTTTCAGCTATGTGTCATTTTTCTGTCCCATTTTGGATTTTACATGCTTTCCTATTGGGTCTTTGCTTCCAGCAGGACCTGGCATGATGCCCAGACACGACCCAATTGGCCAATACAGCACCACCCACCTGTGGGAAATGGCGCTACACGCCATTTTGGTCAAATATTGAGTTCTGGGCCCAGATGTGGTGAGGCTGAGTTGCTAAAGGAGGCCAATCTGACCCATGAACTTTGGTGACGTTTGGCGACATTAAGTATTGGCACCCCTATTTGAGGCACTTCCCAGTACAGGATTTGGACCAAACTGACAGAGTACAATCACCAGGTGATCCTGAGCACAACCATGTTAGCGGCTAATGGTTAGCATGTTGCTAATTGGAAGTAGCTCTAGGAAGCTCGGACAAACTTCTGCTTTACAGAGTCTGTACTTCCTTTATACAGAATGCTCCACAATAAGTTTGGGCCTCGTCACGTAAAGCATCTCCAAGTTAGGAGGTGTCAAACATCCAATGCTTTTCAATGGGGGCGAAACTCCTTATACTCCCTAGAAATGCAGCCCCACATATGGCTACAGTATATTAAAGTTTTTAAATTCTACTTCTGCTTTGTTAAATGATTCAGTGTTTAGAATGAGTTAGGAAATGTTTGGTGCCTTTCCCTCAGTTTTTTCTTCTTCTAATCATTCAGCTATTGTTCTTTCATGTTCAAATTCTTCAAGTCTTTCAAATTCTTCAACTTTTTCAACTTCTTCAACTTTTTCAACTTCTTCAATGCTTTTCAGCTATTTTTTCTCTTCTTCAAAGATCTTCTGCATCTTTTGCTTAATCATTCAGCTATCTGCATTCACAGTGCATTTTCGCAGGAAATGCAAATTTTTCTAGTTCCTGTTTATTCTTCCAAATGCGTTTTTACTGTTTAAACTTTGCTTCGCTTCTCCTCCTACAATTTTTCTCCGATTTCAACCATTCAACTTTTAAACTATTCAGCTTCTTCTGGAATGGATGGCTATGTCTTTTTGTACTTTTAACTCTTCAACTTTTTAAAATATTCAGCTTTTTCTGCAAATTTTCAGCTTTTTTTCTCCCATAGGAAATGAATGTAATTCACTAAAATTCCGCTCATTTCAGCTGCTTTTTGACAGCTTACTGCTTCAGCCTACTTTCAGCTAGAAACGCCATTCAACTTTTAAAATGTAGTGATATATTTCAGCTATTATGGTCTATTTCAGCTTTTTCATATCTTTTACCATTTTCATTTAGTACCTCCTTAAAATAATTTTGGCTTTTCAAGAAATTCAGCAAATAACATGCGTTGCTATGGTCGTCAAGGAGGCAGTTATAGAGTGCGCACTCTAGAAATTCAACAAATTCTTCTTCTCCGAACAACTTCTTCTCACTCGCTCAATTTTCAACCTATCCACATAAATTATACATCAAAACGTAGGAATTTTTGTCTGGATTCAGGAAATGTAACCGTCATTGGTGTAGCATTTATAGATTTTTCGCAAATCACCTCAGAGCGACACAAACCCGAAACCTCCCCCATTCATTTCCTATGGAGCGGTTTTGAAAAATGACGTCTGTTAATCCAAAACATCACACGTTTTCACATCGTCGCTACTCCTAAACCGTTTGATGTACAGGCATGAGACTTTCACATATGAATGTCCCGACCCTTCTGGTACTCACAAAAAAGGAATTTTGTGGATAACTGTTACGGTTTTTCCGCAGCAACAATTTGTTCGGGAGTAGCGAATGTGCAAAATCCTGAAAATGCTTTAGAGCTGCATTGTTCCACATCAACCACTTTTTTACATCGTCGCTGTGTCTACACCGATTTTTGTACAAACATAAAAATGAGAAACATAGTCCTCAAAAGCCTGCTGATACTCACAGTGAAAGAATTAATTTGATATCTCATCTCTTATACTTTTTCAGCTAGAGCGATTTGTTCGGGACCGTTTTTAGAGGATTTTGGAAATTTCTTAAAAATGTCCTTTAGATCATAATTTTTTACGCCTTTATTAAAATATTTCCAGCAAAAACCGATAGCAAGTCTTCTTCCCCTATCCGTTACGAACTAAACGCAGAAAAAATTACGTCTCTACCATTTAGGGATCAGGAGATATGAAGCGTTGTTCGGGGCAAAGTTCTCCATTATAATCCAATGGGACTTATTGTGAGCAAAGTCTCTGCACTTCGGTAGACTGGCCGCTGCAGGTGTGTCAGTGAGTTTCCATGACGACGGAACTCTGAGGGCCAGAGGGAGAGGATCAATTGAGATAGAATGGCAACTTTCGACGCTCACCGCAGTTGCTGTGATTAATGTAGGAATCTGAAATTCGCACAGTCACTTCCTCTTGACATTTTAAAATTTTCAAGTGACTTTCAGCTATGTGTCATTTTTCTGTCCAATTTTGGATTTCACATGCTTTCCTATTGGGTCCTTGCTTCCAACAGGACCTGGCATGATGCCCAGACACGACCCAATTGGACAATACAGCACCACCCACCTGTGGGAAATGGCGCTACTGACCATTTTGGTCAAATATTGAGTTCTGGGCCCAGATGTGGTGAGGCTGAGTTGCTAAAGGAGGCCAATCTGACCCATGAACTTTGGTGACGTTTGGCGACATTAAGTATTGGCACCCCTATTTGAGGCACTTCCCAGTACAGGATTTGGACCAAACTGACAGAGTACAATCACCAGGTGATCCTGAGCACAACCATGTTAGCGGCTAATGGTTAGCATGTTGCTAATTGGAAGTAGCTCTAGGAAGCTCGGACAAACTTCTGCTTTACAGAGTCTGTACCTCCTTTATACAGAATGCTCCACAATAAGTTTGGGCCTCGTCACATAAAGCATCTCCAAGTTAGGAGGTGTCAAACATCCAATGCTTTTCAATGGGGGCGAAACCCCTTATACTCCCTAGAAATGCAGGCCCACATATGGCTACAGTATATTAAAGTTTGAAATTCTACTTCTGCTTTGTTAAACGATTCAGTGTTTAGAATGACTTAGGAAATGTTTGGTGCCTTTCCCTCAGTTTTTTCTTCTTCTAATCATTCAGCTATTGTTCTTTCATGTTCAAATTCTTCAACTTTTTCAACTTCTTCAACTTTTTCAACTTCTTCAATGCTTTTCAGCTATTTTTTCTCTAAGCAAAAGATGCAGAAGATCTTTGAAGAAATCATTCAGCTATCTGCATTCACAGTGCATTTTCGCAGGAAATGCAAATTTTTCTAGTTTTGCTTAGTAATTTTAGTTAAGCTTCACTAGCTTAGTAGAGAGGATTTGTTAATTGAAATATAGTGTTAATTCAGATAAACAGCATTCTATAGTGTTGTTCATTTTATTTCTGTTATTAAATTCTTGAACTTGAAGAGAAGTTGTAACTCCTTTATTCTATATGTGTGCAGAGTTTGCTGTTAAAGAGCACCAGAGCTCGAATCGTTCCTTTCTACTATTGTCCTGATATCAGCTGTCTGTATTCACCAGACAGTTATTTATTAAACTTTAAATAACTTTAAACCGTGCATAATGACACAACACTATGGGGTGTGCTGGTGAGCTGGGAAACATAAAACATGCACGGCCTTGAGGACCAATGGAAACCTTAGGAGCATGTCTGAGACGCCAGCATCCGTCGACTGAACAAAAGACAAACGTCTAAATGGATCAAAGCAAGTCCAGTCACTGCTGTGAAACAGCAGAAGTTTTAAAACAAGCAACAGAGCATGGATTAGATTTTACATGTTTAGAAACTAAAAGCAACAAGAGCCTGTCGTTCCTGCATGCCATGTTGGATTGGATTAGGTCAACAAATATGGACACTAAGAGGAAGGTTGAAAGGTTTATTGATAAAGGTGAATGAATAAATGATTCTTCTGGGTTTGCAGTAAAAATCCAGGATATCACAGGGTGTGAGAGGAACATTGTTATTCTAGGAAGGGGAATATGGTTATTGTCCTGCTGAGGAGCAGCATTCTCTCTCTCTGGATGGGCCAAGGTTTCCTGAAGATCAGCAGCCTGTTACCTGCTCTGCTAATAATTTAATAAATGCTAAATACTACGGTCATTCCTGTGTTTGACCCTTTCCACGTCTTCTCTGAAAGAACACGTTGCATTTGGCAAAAACAGCAGCTTTACGAAGCTGAAGAGCACAAGAAGACGTGTAAAGACTGAGTTCATCCTGCATCAGAATGAGGATTTCAGTGGTTTGTCTAACCCGCAGCCTTAGAGCTCCATACTGTTGATGTGGAGGCACCACAGTGGTACTTGTTGTGGTGTTTAACTGGAGAAACAGGCACTTTCAGGCCTTCAGCTGAAGATGATTCAGTGAGAAACAAGAAGCAGACCTGTTTGTATAACTGCTCAGGCTGAATGGAGGAGGAGGTGACAGGTTCATGCTGACGCTCCACAACCTCCTGTTCACAGCGGTGGTGCTGCGTGGGTGATCTGATACCCTCCTCCCAGGAAAACATGCCGGGCCTCCAGCGAGCAAAGCTGAGGCTGTTGTTCAGCAGCAGCCTGGAGCTCCAGGAGATTGATGAACGACGCTGGCAGCAGGAGACGCAGTGAGATCCAGGACAGGTGTGCAAATTCAGCTCTCAGGTGAAAGTTTTCCTCACAAGATTTCCATGTGGCAAAAACATCAGCAGGTTATAGTCAGATCCATGAGAGCTGGAAGAAACAGCAGAGACTTGATGAAGCGTGCAAATAAAAAGCAGAGGTGAGGGTGGACACAACTTAGGAGAACATGTAAAACAGAGAAAGGAAAGAAAGGAGACTTCAGAAGCTTCAACTCGTTAGAAACTCTGCTGGTCCTGATGACGGAGCAGAAGCACCGGACACTTTGCTGCCCCCCCCCCCCCCCCCCCCCCCCCCCATCCACCTCTTTACTCAGTGAAATGAGACAGATTGTTTTTAAGGAAGTTCAACAAAGATAGGTGATTCTGACCAATCAAGAGCTGCGTTCTTTGAAGCACAGCGTTAGCAAATTGGAGGGAAAATGGTGCTTTCCACATCTAGAAGAATCCTACCTAATCTGGAAAAACAGTCTGCTGTCATATAAAGTAATAAAGTAAAAAATATTGGTGTTATTTCTGACCAAGACATGTCATTTAAATCTCATATTAAACAGGTTTCCAGAGTTTCCTTTTTTCACCTCAGGAATATCGCCAAAATTAGAAACATTCTGTCCAGGAGTGATGCTGAAAAACTAGTCCATGCATTTGTTACTTCAAGGCTGGACTATTGTAATTCTTTACTATCAGGAAGTCCACAAAATGCAGTTCAAAGCCTTCAGCTGATCCAAAATGCTGCAGCAAGAGTTCTGATGAAAATCAACAAGAGGGATCATATTTCTCCAATTTTAGCTTCCCTTCATTGGCTTCCTGTTAAATCAAGAACAGAATTTAAAATTCTCCTTCTAACGTATAAAGCCCTTAATAATCAAGCTCCATCATATATCAGAGCTCTGATTACCCCGTATGTTCCTAACAGAGCACTTCGCTCTCAGACTGCAGGTCTGCTGGTGGTTCCTAGAGTCTCTAAAAGTAGAATGGGAGGCAGATCCTTTAGCTATCAGGCTCCTCTCCTGTGGAACCAACTCCCAGTTTTGGTCCGTGAGGCAGACACCCCGTCTACTTTTAAGACTAATGTTAAAACTTTCCTTTGTGACAAAGCTTCTAGTCAGAGAGGCTCATGTTACCCTGAGCTACCTCTATAGTTATGCTGCTATAGATCCTTTAGCTATCAGGCTCCTCTCCTGTGGACCTAACCCTACTTGGTGCCATCTAAATAAAATGGAATTGAATTGAATTAGTTTACCTGATTTATGACCAACAGTCTGGTCTATTTTCAGGGTACAAACTGACTCAAATCAAATCCAAATCACTCTCACAAACAACTACAGGTACTTAGAGATTCACTTCCACACAGAAAACTTCTATTTTTATCTTCAGCTACCACATTATACATGTTGGATTAAATAATACTACATATACTTCAGTGACGGTATCAAGGTGTTACTTTATTGTATCCGTTGGTTGTGCTGTTATTTTTACGTCTCTCTTTGCAGGTGATGAAGCAGACTGAAGACGTTTTATGATTCTCTCCCTTTTATCTCCTCTTTCTTTCACCTTTGCTCCTTTTTTTCTTTTCTTGTTTTTCTTTTTCTCTTCTGCTCTCTCTTTGTGGTGTCCATATAACTTGAAATACTCCCTGCATGATTTATAACAAAACTATTTAGAGGCATAAATCAAGCGGAGCACTTTGGAGAAAGCCGTACGGCTCCACTTGTGAAACTAAAATCTGTTGGGCTCTTTTTGGCATTAAGACAATTCTTTTTGTCACACTGCCAGACAGGACACTGTAAAACAAAAACAAAAAAACACTTTCTGACACAACCCAGAAGTAAAGTCAAAGACTTAAACCACCCAAAAATATCTGATTTTAATTGAGAAGCCAAAAGCACTAACTCCAAAAGAACTTAAAACGCTTTATAAGTCAAATTATGGCTCTATAGGTGGAAACAAAAGTAAAACTTGGGTGGATGGGTTCCTCTGACTGTAGGATGGAATCCTGCCATGTCTGCTGTAACCTGTACAGAACCCACTGAAACAATTTCAGTAACCTTCATATACACCTTCTATTTATCTAAAAAATCATGGAAAATATTGCCTCTCAACATCACGCCCATCTTACCACCAATAATTTATATCAGCAGTTCCAGTCTGGCTTATCACCTTCTGATGCTTCTTGATCTGAATGGTTCGATACCATTTCACACGTTCTTCTATCGGCCTAACAGGTACACTCTCCAGAACCCTCTCCTGGTTCTGTTCAGTGGCTGCACTCAGTTCATTCATTGAAATGCTTCCATTCACTCTTCTGTTATTTCTGGTGTCCCCCAAGGCTCTTTCTTTGGCCCCCTCCTTTTTATTATTTATCTCCTCCCCCTCAGCTCCATCCTTCAACACTTTAATATCAAGTTTCACTGCTATGCTGATGACATCCAGCTTTACCTTTCCTCCCAACCATCTGCCACATAACCCCCCCCCCCCCCTCACTTCTCCTCTCGCCTCCCTGCTCTTAACTCCTGGTTAAAGGAGGTGCTTTATTTAGATAGCACCAAGTAGGGTTATTTCTCAAAATAAATTCTGATAAAGAGAAATTCTTCCAATCGGTACCAATTCAACATTCTCTAAAGCCAACAACTTTTGACAGATCCTCAATTTCTCACCTCCTGTCTTGACTATCATAACTCGTCTATGGTCTCCCACAGAAAACGCTCAATAACCTTCAGTTGGTTCAGAAATCTGCTGAAATCACCCTAACCTCCTCTCTCCCCCTGTTCCCCCGCTCTTCTACAGCTACACTGGCTTCCCGTCTAATTCAGGATCTGACGAGCGTCGCCTGTTATTTCTTCCCGTCTCGTTCACTGAGGACCGCCTGACCCGGTTCGCAGATTTGGTAGAACAGGAGAAACAATTGCCAGAGACAAACATTTAAAATATGCATATTTATTACAATTGGAATTATTTCCAATTGGAGACAAAAACACTTCATGACTCCTCATTTTCTATATTTACCCGACATCCCACCCCGTGGTACTGCAGGCGACTTGTCTGCTCAAACATCACCCAGTCACGTCTTTAACCGACTGACCAGCCTCCTACAGAAGGTCGGGGGGGGGGGGGGGATCCTGGAGCGGCTCCAGGCAGTAACTAAGGAAATCTCCCCTGAGTCTCCAGGAAGTCAGGCTGATGCATCACCCAAATGTCAACCCAGATGTTCTCTGGCAACGTAAAGGAGCTTTCACGCCGTATCAGTCCTTCATAAAATCATAAAACTCTCGTTCTTCTCTGTTCCTGCGTCCCACCAGAGCTGAAGAGAATTTAACCGCTACGATGTCCCCCCTCTATAGACTCCCCCATAAAGTGACTCTTTATGGGTTAAAATACAGGTTTAACACAGAAATGATTCTATATTTCCATAACACATCCAATTTCAGTTCCTCCTCCTAACTTTCAAGGCCATCTAGAAGCTTGTGTCTCCTTATTTGTCCAAACTTCTCTACATTCAGCCCCCCCCCCCCCCCCCCCCCCCCCCTCTGGTTTGTCCCCTCCATCCACCTCAACAACATGGATAGCAGACCTGTTTTCTTATTTTGCCTCCAGCTCTGGAATCAGCTGCCTGTCAACATCTGCAATGTTCACCCCCCCCCCGTTTTAAAAGTCGCCTCATAACTCAGATTTTTAAAGTTGCCTTCTCTATAAATGTTTTATATCTATTTTGTTTTAGATTATTGATGCATTGTTGTTGTATAGGCACTTGCTTTGTTTTAATCTTATAAAGTGTCCTTGAGTGTTGTAAAGCGGGCTTTTCAAATGAAATGCATTATTATTCTTTCAATAAGGGTGAAAACTGTCTGAGAACGATTTAAAATCCTGCAAGCTCCACAAGATGAAGGAGACATGTTGGATCCACAGCTGCTCAATGCAACATCTGCAACTCAATACTCCTCACCATCGTTGTTGCTTTATATCTCAGAGCTACAAAGGCTGGGGATAAATGAAATAACATGAGAGAAGTAACTTAAATATATGTCTGCAGACATTTAAAGTGGAGAGAAAGTTCAAAGGTTAAAGTGGGTGGATGTGGTTCAGAGGGCGAGTCTGCAGCTGTAAATGGAGTTTCATTTGAGCTGAGCTGAAACATTTACTTTATATCAGAGCAAATATGGTTGATAAGTTAAATCCTGGAAGAATGTGACACTATCCACACTTTGATTGAAGCACATCAGGAAAACATTGATGTGTTTCAGCTCCTTAGGAAGCTTTCCATCAGGAGGAAGCAGGCTTCACCCTGACTGAAGATGAATGGCTGAATATATAAAAGCAGCGCCTGCATCTCTAAATCCACGCGCTGCGTTCCTCACGCCGGTTAAATGGATTCTGCTCAGCAACTGAGGAGCATCTCTATGAGGTGGAACACTTTGCTTTGGTTGTCTGGAGACAAACGTAGCACCGCAGTAAGTTAGAAGCTGGGATGATAGCTTGTTGCTTGTTCTGCTGCAGGGGACAGGCTGGGGACATGATGGGGACATGCTGGGGACATGATGGGGACGTGATGGGGACATGATGGGGACAGGCTGGGGACATGATGGGGACATGATGGGGACGTGATGGGGACATGATGGGGACGTGATGGGGACATGATGGGGACGTGATGGGGACATGATGGGGACATGATGGGGACATGATGGGGACATGATGGGGACAGGCTGGGGACATGATGGGGACATGATGGGGACATGCTGGGGACATGATGGGGACATGATGGGGACATGATGGGGACATGCTGGGGACATGATGAGGACATGATGAGGACATGATGGGGACATGATGGGGACATGCAGGGGACACAGAGACACGGTGGACGGACTGAGACGTGTCCCTGAGACGTGTCCCTGAGCCGCGGCTCCGTTTAGCACCGCTGCCTTTAACGGTCTCTCTCTCCCAGTCTGTTCGATCGCCCGGCCGGCCACTCAGGTCCAAACGCTCTCCATCCATCAGAGTTATCGGCTGCTTTAAAGCTGCGGATTGATGTGGGGGGGGAAGGCGCTCAACACACTTTCCCAAGTGGGAACTCTTAATCAGGCCTGTTTGTCTGCAGCCCAGACAAAATCATGGTGATCTCAGGGGCCAGCTGGAGTTTCCAGACTGCTCATTTAGCTTTGAACACATCATCGCTGAGCAGCGGTTAAAGGCCTTATTACATCCAGGCCCACATGTTAGCAGAAAGCACAGAAAACCTCCAGCTTCCCCTGCAGTTCATCACAGCTGTAATCTATAATTTCTTCAATAACTGCAAATCACACACACTCTCAGGACAGTTACTTAGACTCATTACACGCCACAGATGCAAGAATTACTTCCCACGTGTGACAGATTGAATTATGATGGAGGCTGACTCGTTTTATTGGCTGCAGAGCCGCTGCTGGAGCTCATGGCTGCTTAGGGTTAGGTTCAGGTCACAAACTCAACTGGGATTCAGTTCACAAACTGAATCCCAGTTGAGTTTGTGAACTGGGATTCAGTTCACTAACTGAACTGGGATTCAGTTCACAAACTGAACTGGGATTCAGTTTCCCAGTCAAAGCCAACTCAGACTGACCTGAACATGTCGGCACGGTTTCCTAACCAGGACCAACCAGGCTGAGAGCAGCTGGTGTTACTAAGGCTGCAGCCCACTGATTGGCCACAGACTGTAATGTTTAAAGAAAAGCTTTATTCCAGCAGGTTCTAGAAAACATGTTTCTTTAGGTGACCAGCAGACTAAGACACGATCAGTGAAGTTTGTGATACCTTGGCTCTATTATTTATCGGCTCAAACCTGCAGGCGGGTGGTATGGGCTAATTTGATCGGGTGGAAAAGGATCTTTGATGCCCTGAACTGAGGAGCTATTGACTTACTGTCTCCTCCAATCAGTTATGAGCTTCTTATTGATTGGTCGATGTGCTTTTTTGTCCAGGTGATGGACGGCGACTGCTCATCTTGAGACGTGCAGCTGCTGGTGGAAGGTGAGATAAACGTCCAGATGGTGGAGACAGAAGCTGAGAGAAGGTGGTTCTGTGTGTCTGCAGTGGATGAGTCGTCTGGTTTTTATTCCTGTTTGCAGCCGTTTTCCTCTCTAATCACCAATGACAGCATCAGGAGAAACATGAAATGCTTTCCAAGGACAATGACTGGCTGGTGAAGCCATGTGGATGGAACTGTTGACCTGACTGAAGGACGCTCTCTGAACAACGTTTTTTATGTACTAATACTAAAAACTGCAGCAACTGGAGCATGAAATGTCTCCGCTGTTGGCAGCAGAGTTCCTGATCCATGGTCCTCCAATCAGGGCTGGGAGGAAGCGGGACCAGGTCCAGTTTCTCTGTAGGGTCAAAGCTCTGCTGACCACATCCTAACCATGCTGCTAGTTTAAGATGTCAGGCTAAAATATTAGCAACTATAATCTATCTTAAATCATAAAGATCTGTTTTTTGTGGATTTGCAATGTGATTTACGGGGTGTACTTTCTGTTAGACCAGGATGAGGCTCCTTTTACAGCATGCTGCAGTGAATGCTAAATGTTCTGATGGTGGTCAGCAGAGGTCCATTCTCACACCTGAAGCTGCTGAACAGGTTCATCATAAATATTTAGCAGCAGTTTACAGATGATGTGAGACAGAGGGGCTGTAATAAGCCCTGAAGCTGGCCTCTCCCTGGATAAGTGACTCATTTAGCTGCTGAAAGGTCGTCATTAACCTGCTACGCTGCTTGGTGGGAACCTTCTGAAAGCATCTCTGACTTGCTGCCTGTCAGCTGCTGGCAGAAACACCCACTCTGGACGCTGCGGCCTGCAGGAGGAGAAGAAATTACAGACGTCTCTTCCTCCGTACGTTTGGAAGCAGAGGAGGACAGCAGCCTGACATTTTCTACAAAAGCCTCTGTTCACTCAAACACCTGCGGTGGAGTTAAAGTATGTTTAAGCCTTCTGCAGGAACAATGCTTGTAATTCATAAAGATGGAGGCGGTCACATAATCCAGATAATGAAAGGAAATAAAGGTTCTGCAGGTTTTACCATCTCCAGACTCCTGCCAGCATTTAGGTTCTGATCAGAGGGTTTGTTGGTCAGCTGGTAGATTTAAAGATGTATTCACATTCAGGTTGGTGTAGCCTTTGGTTCTCCTCTGTAGACTTCAGATAATTTGGTTCTCCATCAGACGTTCCATCCTGATCCTCTTACAGCTGTCCTGTGTTTTTAGGACTGCGTCTCTCAGCTCTGCAGGAATCTTTCCTCTTCAGAGTTTCCAGCATCAGATCTTTCCTGGTTCTCAGCTGGATCCACTGAGGAATCACGTCCAGAACCTCTGAGGACGTTCCCAGTGAAGCAGAGAACCTTCATCCTTCATCTGCTGGGTTCTCACACCATGAACTTAACGTCGCTCAGAGAGCTTTCTGAGAACTTCATGGCTTCAAAGTCTTTATAAATGCTGCCAGCGTGTCTGACCAAGACGACAGGCGGGATGTTCATGAGAAGCACTGCTGCTTCCTTCCCTCAGCTTCTGCTTCCTTGTCTCCTTTCCTCAGCTTCTGTCTCCTTGCCTCAGCGTCTGCCTCCTTCTACCGTTCTGATCTCCTCCACATCTCCTCCTCCCTGCACACTCAGCTCCTCCTCCTCATGCTGGTTCATTGTAACGTTTTAATGAATCTTTATTGTGCTGCTTGTTCTGAAAGGGGCTTTTTAACTATAATGTATTATTATTATTATTATAATTATCATTATTAACTTTTATTGTTTTCGCTCTAAATGCATTGAAGCCATCGGTCTGAAGATTACCCAGAATCCCTTTACATTTTCTTGCGGTTTCCAACAACTGGAGGTTTTCAACAATGGCATATTTGATGAAAAATGTAATATTATCAACATTATAAACAGTTTTTACCCTCACACACTGTGTCTCTGTGCCTTCGACCTCATCGTCAATAAAAAAATGTGGTGAGAATAATATCAATAGAGACAAACTACAGTAGCATTATTATATTATTTGTCCACAGACTACTTCAAGGTAAACATTGAGAGCCTGGTTGCATTTCCTCAGACCGTATGTATAATTCTGACCCAGTCTGGAGGAGAATCCACAGTAAATCTCCATGTTTTAAAAACCCAGAGCAGTGAGTTATTGCACCTTTTTAAAGTAATTGTTGGGCTGTGATTAAAAGCTGCAGCTCGGTAGAACTGGACCGTCCGTCCTTCAGGTAGCAGCATGGCTCCTTTAGAATAATCTGACCTGGCCAGAATTTAACGTCAGTAAAAGTTTTTGGCTGAATCCAGGAGCAGATTTAGGGTTAAGTCTGCTGCTGTAAAGCTGCAGGTTGTTGAGTCATTCAGCTTCAAACTGAGTCAGACCGACAGCTGAATTACTGCCTGTCTTTCATCGCCCTGACAACACAATTATTACTTTCCAGAACACAATAATACATCATTTATTTTTAATAAGATTATCTGAAACCTACAATTGAGCCTATTTGTGTTGAGCAGCTTTAATATAGACGGACTCCGTGGTGCTGAAGTAAAATGTGGGGGGGGGGGGGGGGGGGGGCTTCTCTGCTCATCTGCTCAGCTTCATTTCAGCCAAACTCCAGAGAAGATGCTTCAGCTGCTTCCTACCTGTGCAGCCACATTTCCTGTGATCCCACATCTCACTCCTCTCTTCAGATAAATGCTTGATGCTCGTGATGTTAGCTAATGAAAAGCTGGAGTGTTTACCTCGCTGCCATCTTTCCCTCTTCTGCCTGCTTTACGTCTTTATCTGTTTGTCCTCAGCTCAACATGGACACCCATTTAGGACATCAAATAAGGCCGCTCTCAGATAAAAGTTGCCCCATCAAGGCATGTTCCCAGACACAGGCTTCCTGCAATATCTTGACATTTACTGTCCAGAATCTCAGGCGTGCTGCAATCACGCTGCGGGAGCCGGCTGATAAGACGGCGCCGCAGCGCCGCCTGAGCAGGTCTTTATCCTGGGCTGAGAGCTGCAAGGAGCTGCTGCTCTTTGTGGAGCTGAATCACTGCGCAGATATCTGCCGCTCAAACAGCTGAGGAAATTGCTCTCTGAAGCTGTAAAAAATGCATGATTTCAAGAGTGATGGCTGGGGAAAGAAGGCAATATGCCAGCGTTTTTCTCTCCATCTTTTCTGATGACAGAAATGAGTTTGTTTTGTGCGTCAGACTGAAATGACCTGGAATAATGGGTGAATGTGGCACTCAGCTCACGTAATGTCCTGCTGGCCTGCCACTGCAAACATTTCCTCATCGCAGAGCCACAATGGAGTAAACAGTGGCTGTAGCAGCGCTGCATGTGTCGGCTAAACGCCTCTTAGTCATGACCGTCCCAGGCAGAACTCAGTTTGAACTGAAGCTGCTGAGCTGCTGATGGACAGGCTGGACTCTCCTCTAAAGGTTTAAACTGAGCCGATGAGTGGCAGAGACTGCAGAGGCTGCAGGCAGAGACTGCAGGCAGAGACTGCAGAGACTGCAGGCAGAGACTGCAGAGACTGCAGAGACTGCAGGCAGAGACTGCAGGCAGAGACTGCAGGCAGAGACTGCAGGCAGAGACTGCAGGCAGAGACTGCAGGCAGAGACTGCAGGCAGAAACTGCAGGCAGAGACTGCAGAGACTGCAGGCAGAGACTGCAGGCAGAGACTGCAGAGACTGCAGGCAGAGACTGCAGAGACTGCAGGCAGAGACTGCAGGCAGAGACTGCTGGCAGAGACTGCAGGCAGAGACTGCAGGCAGAGACTGCAGGCAGAGACTGCAGAGACTGCAGAGACTGCAGAGACTGCAGGCAGAGACTGCAGGCAGAGACTGCAGAGACTGCAGGCAGAGACTGCAGGCAGAGACTGCAGAGACTGCAGGCAGAGACTGCAGGCAGAGACTGCAGGCAGAGACTGCAGAGACTGCAGGCAGAGACTGCAGAGACTGCAGGCAGAGACTGCAGGCAGAGACTGCAGAGACTGCAGAGACTGCAGAGACTGCAGGCAGAGACTGCAGAGACTGCAGGCAGAGACTGCAGGCAGAGACTGCAGAGACTGCAGGCAGAGACTGCAGGCAGAGACTGCAGGCAGAGACTGCAGAGACTGCAGGCAGAGGCGCTTCAACACGACTCTGCAAACATCAGATTCAGCAGCAGGAGAATCAAAGCTTGTAGCAAAACTCAACATGAGTTTCAACCATTTGGCTCAAACTTTCCTCCTCAGATGAAGTCAGGATGGTCAGAAAGCCTCAAGGCTTAGTTCTCCAATGACCTGGAAGCTGTAGGAACACCGATCTAATGGGACTAATCCGCTCCTCTGTCACTAAAACGCATCAACGAAGGTGTCAGTGTCAACATGACCAGTTATGACACCAGCATGTTTATAACAATCCAGTCAGAAGGTTTGAACATGTTGTCATTGTGACAGATTCCTCTGGAAGAGCTTCCCAGTGTCAGGTAAAGACAGCATTATCTACCATGCATGGCGCTTTGAAAACTAGGATTAAATAAAAATCAGGAAACTTTATACTGTATAATTATTCAGAGCGTTGTGAATGGCGACAAATATGCAACAGATGTAAACTCCCTTTGGTTCAGAAAGCTTTCTGCAGCTGTTCTGAAACTGAAACTGACTGCCTCATATTTTCATCTACATCACAGCAACATCAGATCTGTCGATGCTCTGAGGAACGTTCTCATCGCCTCTGAGAACCAAACAACGGAAATTAAGACGTTTCCTCCTCTGTCCAACCAAGCCTCAGAAACTTTGGCATAATTTTTGATTCTAATTGCATCATTCTCACAGATTAATCAAAAAATGCTTCTTTCAGCTAATATTTGCAAGCTTTGAACTTTGGTGTCAAAGGCTGAATTAGAGATGATTATTTGTGCTTTTATTTAATGTCGTCTTGACTAACAGCCTTTTATACGTGTGAATAATAAAGATGCAGAATGCTGCTGGCAGACTTTTAAACAACATGAGAAAGAAACATTACCTCAGTTTTAATCTCTTAACATCGGCTACCGGCACATTTTAGAGTTCATTTTAACATTTTAGTCTTTACTTTTAGAGCTCCAGCTTATATTACCGACCTTTTACATCCATGTTCTCCTTCTCGTAGCTTCAGATCCTGCAGCCAAAGGCGGTTAATGGTTCCAGGAACTAATTTCAGGACCAGAGGGTCTGTTAAAGCCCCCAGACTGAGGAAGGTGTTAAATTCATCGTTACACTTTCTGGACTCTGTTCGTTCTTTTAAGAAGCTGCTGAAGACCCACTGGTTCTAACTGGGTTTTAACTAGTTTTTAACTAGTTTTATGCTATGATGCTGCATTCATGCTGTTTTATCTTTTTATTCTGTGTTTTTTTATGGTTGTTTTTATTGTGAAGCACTTTGTGGTTTTATCCTGTGAAAGGTGCTACATAAATAAAGCCTTCTCACTTACACATGTGCTCGGCGTCATGCCGTCAGACCTGCACGGCGCCTTCCTCCTGCAGAGCCATTCTCCCTGTAGGTGACCCGTCCAGGTGAGCAGGGACGGTGTCCTTCGTGGGTTTCAGGAGGAGCAACAGGACCGTGGTCATCCACGCAGGAGGTAACGGGCAGAACAGGCTGGAGTCTGTGACCTGAGAGATGGGCAAGGGTCATACAGGGAAGGCAGGTAGGAGATGTCTGACAGGTCCACAGGGCTCGGCTAGAATCGGGTCATGAAACAGACCAGGTGGTGTCCAGAAAGTCAGAACGCTGATGAGCTGTTAGCGAGACACGGCGACAGCCAAGGCGGGCAAAGAATGCTGAAAACTTCTGCTCCCATTCTCTGGCAGAGACTGGCTGTGGGAGGCAGGTTTAAAGAGACAGGACCACAGGTGGGAACAATGCAGTCCAGCTTTGGAGGTCTTTAGGTACGTAAACCCTAATTCACCTCGTTCTAGCAGCTCAGCCCTTCCATTCCTGATTACAGCTTGGAGCGGAGATAACATGAACAACAGCACAAAGAGGAGCTGAGAGCCTGAGGCACGTTTGGGGCCCAGTGCCGCCATCTTGGACAGAAAGCATTGAGGTCTGGGTACGGCCTGGATCTGCTGAGAATGTTGTGTCAGCTTTAATTTTCAGACTCATTCATGGCACAGCCAGCAGGCGTTGGTCACCTGAGCTCAGGAACCTGTAGGGACATAGAGATGTAAAAGCTCTGAGACGTATGACGGTGGAACCTAATCACTACGTAAGACCGTCTGATCCTGTCTGGGAAAAGCGTGTCTGCAGTCTCTTTGACGTCAGTCCCTGCTCCCGCTCCAGTGCTGCCTGGTAATCGAGGTCTGAGCAGCTCCACCTGCCGTGGCTCCAGTTAACTGGAGTTGCTGCAGCTGGGATGAGCGCTGTATTTACCAGCCTCTCCCAGCATGTCATTGCCAGATTCCTGAAAGCCACCCAGGGAGTAAAGCATCCAGCGTTCTTTGATTGCCTTCCTGATCTCGTTCCTGTTGTTTCTCCTGCCTGTCCTGCCCCTGTTGGATTCTCCAGTTGGCTCCTTAACTCCAGACTTTGACCGTCTGCCTGCAGTGTGTCTCCTGTTAACGAGTCAAAGCCTGGATCCTGGACTCACCTCTGCCTGGTCTCTACTTACTGTGGAGGATCCAAACCTTACTTTGGATTCCCTCTCTGCCTCTGCACTGAATATTATCCATGTGGAGTGGATCATTCATTCAGTGATCCGGATCTCAGACGGAGCCATTGGAGCCAATCATCAGAGCCAATGCAACCTCCCAGCATCTGAGGAGGTTAGTGGCTTTTCCAGGATCCAGGCAGATCCTGGAAAGAGAGACAGCCTTTGGGTTGCTCCCTTATTTAGAGGTTGTCACAGCAAGTTATTACAATTTTTACTCAGACTTGGCAAAGTTTTCATGTCAGATGCCCTTCCTGACCAACCAGGATTCAAACCTGGGTCAAAGATTTAAACCACTACAGCCCCAAGGGACAACCAGGCAGATCCTAGAATACTGACACAATAGCCCAACCTGTCAAGAAATGCCTGGTGGTCAAATCAAAGATTGAGGTTAGGCTTAAAGTAAAGAGGACAGAACCGCTTTGCACCAAAACATCACTAGAGACTCTGAGAAGAGCTTTCCTTGTTGACTGAGCTTTATGGGATCTCTGTTGAAGTGTGAGGACATAATGGACATGTTTGTCATTCTATTACTACAGTGATATTTTGATGGCACGTTACTATTGTAACAGTATAAAAACAGAGAAATACATCAAAGAATGATGCATTTATCTAAAGCAGCAGTAAGCTACTGTGGTCATCTAGAGATTTTAAGTCTGGGCTTTTTAAAAAGGGTAACTGGCAGTTTTCTAGAAGTAAACTTTAGTCTCCAGTGCCAAAGGAGACATTAACTATAAGATTTATACAGGAAGACACTTTAGACATCCAGCTAAAAGGATAAATCTGCAACAAATCATAAAATCCAGCCCAGGCTTCAGAGCCTCAGAGTGGTTCACAGTGGGAAATTATTATGTTTTAAATATTTTCTGAACAAATGCATGTGAGTTTGCCTTTTTTGATAAATAACCTACTGACATGTTAACAACATTTATGGTATTAATTTGTTAAAAAGCTCTGGAGTGGTTGGCTGGTGCTATCAGGTTAGACAAAGATAAATGACGTTTAGGCTGCTGTTGGTCTCAGATTGATTACAGCAGCTGATAAGTGGATCTGTCGACATTTCATGTGTAACAAGGATAAGGAGGACGCCGTCCAACAGACGAGCAGAAAGCTGTGATTGACAGATGCAGCAGCTAAAACATATGAGGAGGATCTCACACTGATGGGAGACAGACAGCTGCTTTAATAACAGCACAGCTAACCTTTGTTATTTGGAGGAGATTGCTCTGAGCACCGAATCCCTCTGCAGCGCTGCAAGACGGCCAAAACATAATAGGATTCCTAACTGTTAAATATTATAAACAGGCCAGTTTCAAAATTATTAAAAAGACAATTTAAGCGTGTATGAGGGTGTTGTAAACATCATTAGTCTGGAGACAAACAGCGGCTGCTGCTCTGGTGACATGAAGCGTGTGATTACAGTCGAGCTGTGAGCTGGAGCTCAATGAAACTCCAGAGTCTCGCCTCTGTTCATGTTTAGAGACAGAATACGGACGGATATGTTGCTGTGATACTGTGGTGCAGCGGCTGCTATGGTCACCTCACAATCAAGAGCACCGCACCTTCAACCCATTCTTTCATCCTCTTTAAAACAAAGAAAACATCCTGAAGACAAGAGCTGAAATACCAGTTGTTCACCAGTAAGTTGAAATAACACCAGTGGTGAGCTGACCGTTATTAAAGCACGGCTGGAATGAGGTCTGGGGATGGATACCCCTCTGGAGAGGTGGTACCTGGACCTGGGAGTGTACCATGTGATGGTGAGTGGTAAAATGGTAAATGTCTTGTACTTGTTTAGCGCTTTAACTAGTCTTGATGACCTCCAAAGCGCTTCACACTACAGTCTTAGTCATTCACCCATTCACACCCTGACGGTGGTGAGCTGCTAGCAGCCACAGCTGCCCTGGGGCAGACTGACAGAGGCGAGTCGCCACCGGATCCTCTGACCACCGCCAGCCAAAAGCGCCAAAAGTCCAATATACTACTTAAACAGAAATAAATAAATAAATAATTAACAGTAATAATAAAACATACTCACACACAGAAGACCACCAGGGTGGATACTCTGGAATAACTGTGAACATCAATCCCTCAACATGAGCAAAAAATAGACCCCAACTCTTATTAACCTTTGCCAGAGAGCCATGCATGGAGCATTTACCTTCGTCCAACTTCACAAACTGAAGGTTTCACCTGTCCGTCCTGGATCTCCCTCCTCCTCCAGATCCAGGAGGAGGGAGGAGGGAGGAGGGAGGAGGGAGGAGGAGGCACAGGGGACTCCCGTCTCAATGATCCATCTCAAGGCACTATCCACATTATTTTTGAACTATGGGTCCAACTTCCTTTTTTTTGTGCGGCACTTCCGTTTCAGCGCTTCCTTCGGCCAAATCACATCAGCTTGGCTGAAATGATGAACTGTGCGGCAACATTTCCTAAAAATGCAGAGCGATGGAAGTGGCAGGTCTATTCATAGTGAGAGGATGACATGAAGAAGTTCCTCATATAACATATAAGCACGGCTCAGAGCTACTTTATCGAGATGAACCTCCTCAGAGGAAAAGTTAGCTTGGTGTTAATAAATAGCAACATGGATGACCTGATATTCATGGAGGCTGATGTCCGTTAAAGCTGAAGCTAGTCCCACGTTCACCTGCTGGATGCTGACTGCATCAACCAGCTCTACTCTAAACCTTATGGAAGGTAGAATAATGACTCGTCTGATTAGAAACCTCCTGGCTGTTGCCTCGTTGTGATTATATTGCTGCTCAGTTAATGTTACAAAGAGAGCAGCGCTGAATGTTGGGGATTGAACTGATGTAAAAGGATATTAAAATGTTCTGCCTACTTCATGTTTAGGCTTGAAGTTTGAATTGTGCCAATCTGATGTGGTCTCAAAACTCTTGGTGCAAGCTTGTCACGTTTAAATTTAAGTTTTTAGAATGAAGCTGTAACTTTATTCTAGTTTATTTTAGAGTATCAGTGTTAAAAGAAGTAGCGCGCCTCACATGACTCTTGTACACGGTCGATGATTAAAACACTCCTGCTCCACATTAACCTTTATTTTACAGCCGTTATTATGAAAGCTTCTAACTGTACAAACGATCCCGGTCTTCCTCAAAGTCATAATGACGAGTAATTTGGTACTTAGTGGCTGCATGAATCGCTCTTTAGCCATTTAAACGGTGACAGGAAGTGACCGAGCGGATGTCTTGCTGAAACAAACGTCAACTCGCTGTCTCCGTATTTCTGTTAGAAATAAGGTTGATAGCTCCTGAGATTATTATTATTATTTTTTTTTTTTTTGATAGCTCCTGAGATTATAAGGCGTATTGCCTCACTTCCTGTTTTCTGTTGCTGTGGTGTAGATTGTGGTTTGGTGATCAGCCGCTCGCTCTGCCTGTTCTGGTGCTAACCCTAACCCCCCCCCACATGGCCTGTTCTGCTCAGCTCTGCCTTCTTCACTGTCCTGTCGCTGCCTGCATCGGGTCAGTCTGGTTCTGCCTCACCTGCCTCACCTGCCTCACCTGATTCACCTGCCTCACCTGATTCACCTGCCTCACCTGCCTCACCTGATTCACCTGCCTCACCTGCCTCACCTGCCTCACCTGCCTCACCCGCCTCACCTGCTTCACCTGCCTCACCTGCCTCACCTGATTCACCTGCCTCCCCCCAGTAAAGCTTTCTGTTCCCCAGCAGCGTCCATCCCCGGTCCTGTGGTGGACCTGACAGCTGGACACGGAGGCTGAACGTCATTACTGAATAAACCTTGAGTTGCTGTGAAATCCTGCTTCTCAGCAGGAGTTTTATTGTGGTTGCACAGACGTTAATCTTTAAAGCTTCTTGTTCACATCTGTAGTTTCTTTTTCTCAAGCGTTGCTGTAATTTCATGCAAGTTTAGCTGTAATTCCCTCTGCAGCGTGTCTGATTAGCTCCTGATTTAAATGATAATCTCTTCGTTGGCCCTCTGATGAAATCTCAGAGAAAATGCAGAGCAGCAGAGATGATGAGAAAGCTTAAGTTCAGCCTTTGTTGGTGTGACTACCATCCGTTGTGACCAGAGCTTATTCGCTGTTTGAATGGCTTCCTGGGCCAGACAGATGTTCCCGGGGTGCAAAGCAGGTACAGATGTCAGAATTATAAACCCAGAATGCCACAGAGTTTATTTATTTTTATTTTTTAGATGAATCATGTCTGATCATGTGGCTTGCAGGAAGCAGGAGGAGGACTGGAGGTGTCCACCATCTTGGCTGTCTGTGAGGAGAAGCTGCAGCTTCATCTGAGCCCAACAAACGGTGAGTTCTGCTCTCATGTGAAGGTTTGGTGGATGGAGGCAGCATGTTCAGCCACAGAGGGCAGGAGATGCAGCTTGAACCAGACTCTGGTCCTTAAAGCAGCTGCAGGGTCACTGCCTGACTCTGCAGACGTCTGACAGACACGGATGACTAGAAGGAGGACGCGTGGTGAGGACAGGCTGCACTCTGAGTACCGTGGGAAGTGGAATGGTTGCAGAGACGGACGTTTAGAGGGTGATAAAGAGCCTGAAGAGAGAGACTGAGGAGATGTGAGTGATGGCCGAGGGCTGCTGCCTGTTAAGCCTATAAGAAGCGTGGATACGGGACGGTGAGTAGAAGATGGACAGCTGAAGATAGATTGATGGCACAAAGGTTAGTGTGGATGGTGGAGGTGAATATTTAGAGGACCAAACAAAATGACATATGGAGAGCAGGTGATAAAGGATTAGAAGCTGTTCCTGTCTGACAGGTTAGCAGACAGAGTGGGGGGGGGGGGGGCACAGAGACTAACTGCAGACTCAGATAAAGATCGCTGAAGGAATGATGGAGTGAAGCTGGGAGGAGCCTGAATCTGGAGCCTCAGTCTGGATTTCTGGAGAGAAGAGAGAAACGCATCGCTGACGCTGTCATGGCGTCCTGAGCTGCCACTGAGCTGCTGGTGTTCCTTCTATTCATCCATTCATCCGTTCATCCGTCCATCCACCCATCCATCCATCCAGTTCTTTTCTTCCATGCCCACATTTCCCATTTCTGTGTCCATTGAACATGAACTAAAATCTAATAAATCTAATAAATCTAATAAATCTTCTTGCTTATATCAAACCAGCGGTCACCGGGCTCCACTTGTGAAAAGCATTAAGGCGACACTTCTTAGTGCCAGACAGCCAGACGGGACACGTTAAACAATTAAAATGATAAAAGAATAAACCCTAGTCAGCAGCTCCTTGCTCTACATGGATGTCCATAACTTTCTCTGTCAGATCAGGGCAGAGAGTTTATGATGAGAAAAAGAAAATATTGTTGTAAATTAAATGGCTGCTTCTGTTACGCCTTTAACAAACCCGTTATATTAATGTATTGATCCGTTCCTTTATGCTAATATTTGATGTTAAACATTTTACGGTTCTCCTGGATCCAGAAGGAAATGACGGCAGCAGTAAAGGGAACATTTTATGTGGTTAGAGGTAAAAACTCTGAAAGCTGTGATTTAAATTTGCCCTGATTCCTGAGAGACTCCGTATTGTTCTTCTGCTGAGAGGCAGAACGCTGCAGAGAACACGGCGACCCAGGAACGCTGCAGAATGGAGCAAACTCAGTGGACATGTTGTGTTGAAGGAGCTTTCTGACGTATTCTTTTATTTTCTCACATTTGCTCCTCTGTCTTTACGCATTATTGTCTGTCTCGTGTTTTACGTCATGATTTGTTTTTTAGTATGCTGACAGCTACCTGGTTAGTGTGAAGGTAGCAATATGAGAAAACATAGTGATAATAATGCACACTATACTATTTCCATATATTCATCTAACTCATGTATCTATGAGCGACTCAGATAATAAGGCACATAACGATAAAATAATAATATACTGAGCAGGTAACTCATATATATAATAACTCATATATACAATAACACATAACAATAATATAATAATATACTGAGCAGGTAACTCATATAAATAATAACTCATATATACAATAACACATAATGATAATATAATAATATACTGAGCAGGTAACTCATATATATATATAATAACTCATATATGTAATAACACATAACAATAATATAATAATATACTGAGCAGGTAACTCATATAAATAATAACTCATATATAACACATAATGATAATATAATAATATACTGAGCAGGTAACGCATATAAATAATAACTCATATATACAATAACACATAACAATAATATAATAATATACTGAGCAGGTAACTCATATAAATAATAACTCATATATACAATAACACATAACAATAATATAATAATATACTGAGCAGGTAACTCATATAAATAATAACTCATATATATAATAACACATAATGATAATATAATAATATACTGAGCAGGTAACTCATATATATATAATAACTCATATATATAATAACATATAACAATAATATAATATTCTGAGCAGGTAACTCATATATATATATACAATAACACATAACAATAATATAATAATATACTGAGCAGGTAACTCATATAAATAATAACTCATATATATAATAACACATAATGATAATATAATAATATACTGAGCAGGTAACTCATATAAATAATAACTCATATATATAATAACATATAACAATAATATAATATTCTGAGCAGGTAACTCATATATATATATATAATAACACATAATGATAATATAATATACTGAGCAGGTAACTCATATATATAATAACACATAATGATAATATAATATTATATTGAGCAGGTAACTAAGCAGGAAGCAGGAAGATGCAGGAAGGTGATGGAACCAAAAGCTTGAAGGAAAGGGTAGAAAACAGAGAGATGGAGAGATTTAGGTAAATAAGAGGTAATAAGAGGTAAATAATCAGCCTGATGACAGAATGCAATGCTCTGCTTTGATGTGGAATCAGTTTGGTAATTATTGCTCAGCCAGGCAGGAACGTTCTGATGGTGGAAGGATGGTTATTATCAGTCCATGGTGTGTGTGAGCTGCTCCACTCTGCAGACTGAACCGATCGGACCGACTGCTCCATCAGAACCTCTGATTCTGTGGGTTGGTGGACCGTCCTCTCTAAACTCAGCTTTGCCTTCATTATGTCGACTGGTGGCTCTGGAGACCTGGATCCAGAACCCTGCTAGATGATCTGAGCTTTGTGACCATGCTGCAGGAGGCAGCCACCAGAACATGGGTCCACTGAGGTCAGCACCAACACTCAGGTAGGTTCTGGTGCTCAGACGATGCCCGGTTGGTACCATGGTACCAGCAGCACCAACCTGAACCACTGACACTGGGCTGGATGCTTAGAGTTCTGGGCCGACCCACCTGGGAAGCAGGGCCTGAAGGAGCTGACTGCGTCTGGGCTGAACCAGAAGCCACCAGAACCACGTGAGTTCTGGACGATCTCCATGGCCAGATGTTCACAGCTGGGGTCCGGTCCATGAAGACTCCAGGCCAGGTGAGAGACCCGGAACGATCCAGCCTCCGATGAGACATGGAGACATTTACATGAAACAAATCAGTTTTAAAACCACCAGCAAATATAAAACACTCCCAGAAAGGAAAAAGTTGAGAAAGTTCATGGTTTCTCCTCTGAAAACTGAAGGTGAAGATCTACCATCTCCTCGTCTGACTTAGCCCAGAAAACAGCGGCGGAACAGACCCACTGTGATTTATCTGAATGTATTCTCCATTTGTGTCCGCCTGCAGCCAGTCACGGCAGCCTTTACATGATCGTCCTGCGTCACGGCAGAGAAAACAGTCTCTCTGGGAAACGGCGTGAAGGAGACACAGAGCATTCTGCATGTCTGATGCAGCAGACTTCACATCAAAGATGGACCACTTCCCCTTTTTTACGCTTTTCATCATGAAGACGCTTCAGCAGCCATCCAGCCGTTCCCCTCTTTCTCTGCAGAAACATCACAGCCACATGTTCCTCTGAGCACCAGCTCACCTGAGAGATCTTTGCTGTGAGAGGACCTGAGATCAGCTCTGAGGGAACGTCGTTGGCATGCATCACAAAGCTCTGCAGAACACCGTTGCCTAGGGGATAAGCTGCAGCCAGAGATCCACGCGCTGCCTGCTTCCGTCATAACTTCTACCAGCTCTCAGAACCAAAAGAACTCATTAACACACGCGGGTCTCTCCTCCTGAATAGAAGCGGTTCCTCTATGTTGTTCCTCCCCTGCAGGCAGCGTTCTGCAGCAGACCAGTCATTAGCAGAAACACCACAGAGCTCCTATCAGCTGAGAGGTAAACATTTTCATTTTAGGTTCCAAGCTCTGACATCAGAGCTGTAAGCAGCACACAGGAACCATGATGGAGGAACCATGATGGAGGAACCATGGAGGAGGAACCATGATGGACAGAACCATGATGGAGGAACCAAGTAGGAGGAACCATGATGGACAGAACCATGGAGGAGGAACCATGATGGAGGAACCATGATGGAGGGACCATGGAGGAGGAACCATGATGGAGGAACCATGGAGGAGGAACCATGATGGAGGAACCATGATGGAGGAACCATGGAGGAGGAACCATGATGGAGGAACCATGGAGGAGGAACCATGATGGAGGAACCATGATGGACAGAACCATGATGGAGGAACCATGATGGAGGAACCATGGAGGAGGAACCATGATGGAGGAACCATGATGGAGGAACCATGGAGGAGGAACCATGGAGGAGGAACCATGATGGAGGAACCATGGAGGAACCATGATGAAGGAACCATGATGGAGGAACCATGGAGGAGGAACCATGATGGAGGAACCATGATGGAGGAACCATGATGGACAGAACCATGGAGGAGGAACCATGGAGGAGGAACCGTGGAGGAGGAACCGTGGAGGAGGAACCATGATGGAGGAACCATGGAGGAGGAACCATGGAGGAGGAACCATGATGGAGGAACCATGGAGGAGGAACCATGGAGGAGGAACCATGATGGAGGAACCATGATGGAGGAACCATGATGGAGGAACCATGGAGGAGGAACCATGGAGGAGGAACCGTGATGGAGGAACCATGATGGAGGAACCATGATGGAGGAACCATGGAGGAGGAACCATGGAGGAGGAACCGTGGAGGAGGAACCGTGGAGGAGGAACCATGATGGAGGAACCATGGAGGAGGAACCATGGAGGAGGAACCGTGGAGGAGGAACCGTGGAGGAGGAACCATGATGGAGGAACTATGATGGAGGAACCATGATGGAGGAACCATGATGGAGGAACCATGGAGGAGGAACCGTGGAGGAGGAACCATGATGGAGGAACCATGATGGAGGAACCATGATGGAGGAACCATGGAGGAGGAACCATGGAGGAGGAACCGTGGAGGAGGAACCGTGGATGAGGAACCATGATGGAGGAACCATGGAGGAGGAACCATGGAGGAGGAACCATGGAGGAGGAACCATGATGGAGGAACCATGGAGGAGGAACCGTGGAGGAGGAACCATGGAGGAGGAACCATGGAGGAGGAACCATGATGGAGAGAACCATGGAGGAGGAACCATGGAGGAGGAATCATGGAGGAGGAACCATGGTGGAGGAACCATGATGGAGGAACCATGATGGAGGAACCATGGAGGAGGAACCATGATGGAAAGAACCATGATGGAGGAACCATGGAGGAGGAACCATGGAGGAGGAACCATGATGGACAGAACCATGATGGAGGAACCATGGAGGAGGAACCATGATGGAGGAACCATGGAGGAGGAACCATGATGGAGGAACCATGATGGAGGAACCATGATGGAGGAACCATGGAGGAGGAACCAAGTTAAACCTTAGCGTGTGTGGGCCACTGGACAAGCTTCACATTTAGACCTTTACTGTTCTGTAGTTTGTAGTGAAGCAGAAGTTAAAGGACAGTTCTGCAAAGTACGGAGAGAGGCAGAAAGGCAGCAGCAGAAATGGAACAATCTCTTCATGCAGAGCTGCAGGAGCTGCAGGAGCTGCAGGAGCTGCAGGAGCTGCAGGAGCTGCAGGAGCTGCAGGAGCTTCCTGTTCCTTCTGGAGTTCCTGTTGGACCACAAACTCTCATCAAATATCTTCTCCTGTGATATTTCAGAGTCCATCATTCTGCTGTGGCGTCTTCACACGCTGCTCCATGCCAGCCAGGAGCGTCACATCTCTGGTGCTCTCCACCTCCATGCTCAGGGAACCTCCTCCCAATGAGGAGGAGGATGAGAGGAGCTCCATCAGCATCAATGAGGAGGAGGATGAGAGGAGCTCCATCAGCATCAATGAGGAGGAGGATGAGAGGAGCTCCATCAGCATCAATGAGGAGGAGGATGAGAGGAGCTCCATCAGCATCATTGAGGAGGAGGATGAGAGGAGCTCCATCAGCATCAATGAGGAGGAGGATGAGAGGAGCTCCATCAGCATCAATGAGGAGGAGGATGAGAGGAGCTCCATCAGCATCAATGAGGAGGAGGATGAGAGGAGCTCCATCAGCATCAGGTCCCTAACTGTCGGTGTTTTCTTCACTTAAAGCTGCAGCTATCTGGGCAACACAGACCCATTACAATAAATGATGGTCCACATGATAAGATAATGTAAGAAGCTGCAGAGTATTGCAGATAATCAGGTTATACCAAAGCAGAATCTGCTTTTCTGATGTGCACTCATGGTAAATAGGTCGTTTTATCAAGTCCAACGAGCCCAAAGTGCTTCACATCAGTCATTCACCCCCTGATGGTGGAGAGCTATGCTAGCAGCAGAGAAAGATCACGTTCAGATGCTGCTACCAGACGTTCCTCCATCTGCTCCTCAACGTCCGTCAGAGCAGGAGAAGCAACTCTTCAGGTTGTATGAGAGGGTCAGACCTCCTCCAGGTCTGAGGTCATGGTTGTCCACCAGATAATGGAGGACTGATCCCTCTGGGTCAGGAGTGAGTCTTTGTATCTTCTTTAGTAGACATGAATGGATCCGTTTCTTCTGCAGAAACCAAAGCTTTGCTCTGGATCACGGCAGAAAGAGATCCTGGGAGCAGGGAGCTGCAGCCCAGCCATCCTGGAGGAGCTCAGGAGGAACTGCTTCTCCTCAGCACTGATAGGAGCTGCTTTAGTCACATTAAGATCCTGAACAGTGGCATCAAACCATTTGTTGGGTAGAGTCCTTCTAAGGTCCGGGTCAGACCCAGAATCCTGGCCTGGGGACCGCTTTGAGCTGATGATGAGGAGAAGCTAAGCCTGTACCTGGAGGAGGAAGGCCCGGGTCAACAACAGATGGCTGGTTGGTCAGAGGAGGGGCTCGGTACCAAATCCTGCCGATACCACCGTCTCACTGACGGACACAATACCCCCCCCCCCCCCCCCCCCCCCAGCCTGAGCAGGAATAGGAAGATCTCAGCCAAACGGATTGGCTCTGCATTCACATACAGGCACACATTGCTCTTTTATTTCCTCTAAAGTCTTTATATTTATTATCTAGAAGCTGTGAGTGCCTGAAACCAAAGACAAACTCCTTGTTTGTGCACACTGGCCACCAAACCTGGTTCTGATTATTTTCAGCACATCAACCCTTAATTCCTGTTACTTAAATGTTGCTTGAAGCTTTTCCAGAGCTAATCTTATCATCCTCCTAATCACGGAAACTGCGTCTCTTCTCCACATCTTCCATTCAACCTTCATGCTTTAACTTATTCATTTCTTCACACTTCGAAGCAAACCGACATCTCTGGACTTTAAACACATTAAAGTCTATTAAAATGCAGCATTTGTTCTAAGAAAGGCTGGAGAAGAGATAATTGCAGCCATCATCAGCTGCAGCTGCATGTTAAACAGTCAGTCAGAGACGTTATTATTACCTGAAAGCACAGCTTTAATTCATGCTAATGTTTTCTTTTAATTCTCTTTTCAGTCTAATGCATATTTACAGCAGAACCTGAGCGCTACAGGAATAATTTACAATAAGACGCAATTTATCCAGAGAGAAATTCAGACCTGGAGGATTAGAGCCCCACTGGCATTTCATTATAAACTGACACGGTATAAAAGGAGCCATTTATAGAATTCATTGACTGTTACCAATATTAATAAAATAGGTATTTATTATTTATTTAATTTCTGACATAAATAGGTATTAAATTAATGACTTTGTGCTTTATTTAATTGTTGCATTTTTTGGTTTAACTGCATTCGGGTGTTTTTGGTCTAAAAACGTTCAGACAGCGAACGGCTGCTGTTTTCATCAAGAACTTTAAGCTCAGACACTTCAAGCTTCAGGGTATCCACAGAGGATCCTGTAAGATCTAAGCTGGGTTGAGTTGCCACCAGTGCAGAGCTTCATCAAGCTTGGCAGCAGGAGGGTGAAGACCTGTGGACCAGAGGAGCAGCAAGAAGCTCCTGCTGTCCTAAAAAGCTCCAATGAATGAATCCATCAGGCAGGCAGAACAAGCATGGACGTTTCTCAGATGAATACTTCTGGTTAACATGTTCCAATTATCCCGCGATCAGGTCTTAACCCTAACCCTTCAGGTCTCCTTTCAGCTGGTTTCTGTACAGAAACCATCTGAAAGGAGACCTGAAGGACAGAAACGAGCGTCTTCCAGCGTGTCTCTAACCTGACAGAAGCCAGACGCATGTTGCTCCGCCTACAGCGACATGCGTCTGGCTTCTGTCAGGTTAGCGTGTCTCAGCTTTACATCTGCTTATTTTTCAGCTCTCTGCGGTTCTGCGACTCGGACCTGGGCCGGGCCGGGCCGATGGAGAAAGACTCTCTGCAGCAGAAGTTCTGCTGACAGTGTAAAAAGCCCTTAGAGGTTTAAAGCTCCTGGGATATCATGTGTGATCAGAGAAAGGAGGACAGATGTGCTGCCCGTCCTCCACAGAGCTGTCCTGATCCATCCGCTGCATATTTGCATGCTGCGCTCGTTTGGAGGTGGCTGGGTGACGAGAGCAACATCCCTCAGACTCCAGGCGTCTGCAGAAAGTGTCAGACAGGGACAGAGAATGTGGAAAACATTCATTCCTACTCTGGAAAGGGTCGACCTTCTCTCAGAATGGTTCTTGTCCATTAATCATCTTGGAGTTGCAGAGAGCTTGATGTGGTTGAGTGTGAAATAATGCAGCTCTCCATCTGAGACGCTGACAGTGAAAGTGACGCTGAATATTAATGCAGACAACACTCTGACCACTCTGTGGGACTTCACACCGTGGTGAAAAACAGCCTCATTGTGAATTCTCTGCTTCTCGCCACTCGAATCAACACGGCCAACACGCTTTTCTTATTATCATATTTATCAGATTACTAATTGTTTTCACTGCAGAGATGATCTGACAAACCCTGCTGTGAACCATTGTTCTCTGCTCCAGCACTGGCTCTTTGCTGCTGCTGCTTCTGCAGATAATTCCTTGTTTGCTTTCCTTTGTGAAGCGTTGTTTCTGCTTTCTGGGGGCATTAGTGGCCTCGTTTTTGCCCCCTCCACTGGTGAACAGGACAGAGTCTAAGTGGGCCAGTGTTCTTCCCTGCTGAGAGAGTTTTGGCCTCTGAATTAGAGCGATCCTGCAGAGATCTGCTCTCTGAGCTGATATATTGTCAGAATCAGAGCGCCCGAGTTAAAGTAAATTAAAATACTACTTTACTGTCATGTCAGAAGCAGAAAAAGTAGAATATGCAAAGTACTGCAGAGCCATGGCTCAGTCCTCTGTCAAACATAATGGAGCAAGAAATGAGCAGCTTCCTCTGATTCTTAACTCAGGAGCACGGCATCTGTTTTATCTATTACAATGCTCATGTTCCTGATGGTGGCGCTGAAGGAATCAGCCTCAGGGGATTCATCCTTTTAGTATTAGAAAGGTCTGACAATCCATCAGGCTGTAGGGGCGCCTCCATCAGCAGCAGCAGCTCTCTGCAGCATCCTGGGCAAGATTCTCAGTCATCCAAGGCTTTAGAAATCTAAAGACGGTTAAAAACATAAAACAACTGGACTTCAGCTCCAATGTTTCGCTCTTCATCTGAATTCAAAGCAGGAGCAGAAGAAAAGTTCCAGGTTAAAAGTATGAGTTCTGTGATGCAATCTAACTTTTTTAAGTTCAATTATTTTATTCATATAGCTCCAATCCACAACACCTTAGGATTGCGTCTCTGCTATTCGCGGATGACGTGGTCCTATTGGCTTCATCAGGGCGTGATCTACAGCTCTCACTGGAGCGGTTCGCAGCCGAGTGCGAAGCGGCCGGGATGAAAATCAGTGCCTCCAAATCCGAGACCATGGTCTTGAACCGGAAAAGGGTAGAGTGCCTTCTCCGGGTTGGGGAGGATGTGCTGCCCCTAGTGGAGAAGTTCAAGTATCTTGGGGTCTTGTTCACGAATGAGGGGAAGATGGAGCGGGAGATGGACAGGCGGATTGGTGCAGCGTCTGCTGTGAAGCGGGCGCTGTACCGATCCGTTGTGGTGAAGAGAGAGCTGAGCCAAAAGGCCAAGCTCTCGATTTACCGGTCGATCTACGTTCCTACCCTCATCTATGGTCACGAGCTTTGGGTCGTGACCGAAAGAACGAGATCCCGGATACAAGCGGCTGAAATGAGTTTTCTCCGTAGTGTGTCTGGGCTCTCCCTTAGAGATAGGGTGAGGAGCTCAGTCATCCGGGGAGGACTCAGAGTAGAGCCGCTGCTCCTCCACGTCCAGAGGAGCCAGGTGAGGTGGCTCGGGCATCTGGTCAGGATGCCTCCTGGACGCCTCCCTGGTGAGGTGTTCCGGGCACGTCCCACCGGGAGGAGGCCCAGGGGAAGACCCAGGACACGCTGGAGGGACTATGTCTCTCTGCTGGGAACGCCTTGGGATTCCTCCTGAGGAGCTGGCCCAAGTGGCCGGGGAGAGGGACGTCTGGGCCTCCCTACTGAAGCTGCTACCCCCGCGACCCGACCCCGGATAAGCGGGAGAAGACGGACGGACAGAGAGACGGACGGAGATCCTGGTGTCTGCAGTGTGGGATCAGGAAACAGCAGAAAAATCCCAAACACACAGCGAGCGAAGTACTGAGGCAGAATTCTGCGGCTCCACGATGGATCAGACTCCATCAGATGACTGGATGGGCAGAAAACAAACGCTGAAACGCTGCAGGTTGATTAACCAGGCCTGAATTCACGGCTCGACACGTGATCCTCAGGAAATCCTCCGATTCTGAAGAAATCCAGGAACCTTCTTCAGAGATCCAGAGCTCTGAAATGAAAGCAGATGAGTACATCAGCAGCAGCCGGCCTGAAATCAATCTGCCGCTGCTGTCATGAGCCTGCAGAACCTTTGGCTTCATGAAATCAGACTGAAAGTGGGATTGCTGGCCTCATCCTCTGTCAGCGATCAGCAGCCCAGAGATGAAGCAGCATCAGGGACCTGCAAACCCCCAGCCATGCTGCAGAAGTAATGCAGCACATTAGCCGCCTCTCTTTGTCTCTTTGTGTCTTTGAGGGCTTTAAAACTCTCCAACTTCATGTAGAAACAGGCTTTCTAAAGTCTGCAGCTTCTCATAATACAGCTAAAATATTCAGACTGTGAAGGTTTGAAGCAGAGAGGAAAGCAGGGAAACTTTAGTCAATCTTTCTTTTTAAATAAAGATAAATAACAGAACCTTCCTGGACCGTCCTGTCTTCAGAGGTTCTGCTGGTTGGTGTGAGCAGTACAGCAACGTTCCTGAACCTGGAGAACAGGTGGAGGGTTCTTTAATCTGACGGAACCATCGGGACACTTTGGCAGTAAAATGGCAGCAAAGCTGTGAGGAGGAACTCCAGGACGAGCGGACGGATCCAGGAACGTGACGTGTTGTTGTTGTTGTTGCTGAACAGACGGTTGCTGGGATTATTTCAGAGGCCAAACAGAGGCGGCAGACAGAACACATTAACTGGATCGTCTGGTTCTGATGTCTGGGTTAACTGAGGAACCTGAGGATGAACGTTGGTTTATGATTGGCTGCTGCGTCACCTGTTGGTCTGCTTTAGTTTCCTCTCACAGAGCAGCGCATGAACATTTAGCTGAGGACTTCTACTGTTTGTAAAAAGCTTCATTTTCAGCGTGTAAAGCTGGTTCTGCGTTGTGTCAGACAGGAATGCTGAACCTGGAGGCCCCAGCAGCATGAAGCCGCTCCAGCAGCAGGAACTCTGTCTGAGGCTACTACACAGGAGCTGCTGCTAATCCCAGTAGCTACTACTAATCGTACTACTACTACAGAGCTGCAGCTCCTGCTGGCAGCAGGGGAAGAGGCGCACAGGTAAACAGAGAGCCGATTAAAAGTCTTTTCTAATCTGCTTCTCTGAAATATGTCTGATCCTGAGCTCACCTGCAGTCAGCTTTCAACTTTCCCCCAAATCAGCAGAAGCTGAGGAGAAGCTCTGCTTCCTGCTTCCTGCTTCCTCCTCATCAGCTGCCTGCTCCATCAGGCTGGATGACATTCCTCAGATTAACTTAAAGCAGCAGCAGCTCTGCGGCTCGTTTCACGCTCTCTTACTGATGGGGGGGGGGGGGCAGACGGCAGCGCGGGGTTCATGTCCTGCTGAGGGGTTTCACGCTGCACCTCTGGCTGTTGGTTCATCCAACCAGGTTTCTGGGAGCAGGAAACTGCTGCAGCAGAAAGTTTAGGTTTCCATAAATCAACTGGAACATGTGATGGACGCTGGACAGACGAATGAAGACATTGTCCCAGATAACAGGCCCTACAGCAGGGGCCAACGTGAGGGCCAGGGGCCACAACAGCAAAACAACAGCAAAACAACAAGTACACAAATTAGGCCCCTCAGCACAGCTGGTTGGTCCAGATTTATTACTATTATTTAGGGCAAAGTTATTAGCAGATTAAAACCTTACAACCTTCTTATTGCCTGTAAATGTTACTGCTCAGCTCAAACTGGTGGAGTTCACTGAAACCTCACTTTGGGTCTGTAGTCCAATTCCCGCTGCTTCTACATAAACCTGCCTTCCTTGCCATGGAAGATGTTTAATAACCAGACTCCTCCTGAAACAGGAGCTCATCTATCCGCCACCTTTGGTGCGTCTGAACTTAATGATTCATTTAGCAGAATTGGGTGGAGAGGACCCACACCCTGTTCTCCCAGTAAGAGCAGCTTTCTGCTGCAGCAATGTCCTGCATGGGAGCTGCTGATGCTGCAGGCAACCGTTGCTGACTCAATGATTGCTCCTGTTACAGCAACCTGAGAGCTGCAGGACACATCAGCAACGAAAGAACCCAGAACTCAAGAAGACGTTTAAAGGATGCGACGTTCTGTAACGATCCTGCTGGAACCCGCTGATGATGATGATGATGCTGATGATGATGATGATGATGATGATGATGATGATGATGATGATGATGATGATGACGATGATGATGGGGCCGTCTGAGGAGCTGCACCCGACCCGCTATGGTGATTCCCACCTTTTCTGAGAGCAACGTTAAAGTGATCATCAGAACCTTCTGCTGGTCCATCTAAGCTCAGGCAGTGTTTTCTGAAGCAGACCCGACGGGTCAATCAGAACCTACAGGCCCGGTTTCTGCAGAACCTTTCAGAGGTGAAATCTCCTGGGAGTGGGTGAGAGGGTGGGCGTGTCTCCCTGCACTCTGGGCTCTGATTGGACAGAAAGCAGGAAGTCCTCTGGCAGAGGGAGGCAGGAATACCTGCATTAGGATGAGAAACAGTCTAAATGTGAAAGGTTCTGAATATTTCACCGGGTCAGAACCATCATCACTCTTTAATCCTCAAAATGAAAGTGTGATTGTAGAAAAACATGAAGATGAATGAAAAGATAAATGGGTCAGGTAGAGTCCAACTTCCTTTGACCCGTTTAAACTTTGATGGTTCTGATGGAAAGGACGGCCCAGTAATGAAGATCTATATAGAACTGGGTTTATTTACTAAAAATCACATTCTAATATGCTGCAAACACGTTTTCTCAATATTCCAGATCTCACATTTTGATCGATTTTAGTATTTTTCTCCCAACTTTGTGCACGGAGCAGAAAACTGAGCTAAAACAAAAATAAACACTCTGAACACTAATTCAGGGTTTCCATTAATTAACTGAACTCCAAACACAGAAAGCTGACAGTGATGCAGTGAATTACCTGAAAGCTTTCTGTCAGTTTTTTATTACCTGTCAGAGCCAGAATTCCTCTTTAATCTGGAAACAAACGTTTGATTTGTCCGCAGCTCTTCTCTGACTTTAAGCTCAAGTGGCATAAGCTTTGCACTTATTGGATTTGTTGCAAAAGCATGAAAGTGCATGGAAGCGAGGGTTTAAGCATTCATTTGTTCAGTGTCACAGTCTGAGGCAATTATTCTTTAAATAAAAGGCGTGAGGAGCAGCCAGCGGGACAAATCCAGGCAGATCTGCTGCTCCTGGTGTCTTCTGTGAAGCTGGAGATGAGGGTCATGATGGGGGGGGTAGTGGCCTTCATGGCTGACAGATGCCCCCAGAAAGCTACTAACAGGATGACGTGTGCACTGCGAGGGCCACGGGGTAAAGCAGGATTATGTCTGAGCGGTAGATAAACAGATTATTCCACAAACAGTGGCCACTTTTTTACCTGGCCACTCCTGCCACACATCCAGCTCCAGGAGCAGAGCTTCACGCCTCCTTCTTCACTTCCGTCTCCTGGGGTTCATCTGGAGGGTTTCTATCTGCAGCTCAGCCCGACCCGTCCTCCATCGGGCTCCATGAGCGGTGGACCTGCTCCCATGATCCTCCTCTGATCGTCACCACCGGGTCCCTCAGGGTCGCCTCACAAACCTTTCCCAGACTCACCTGCACCATGCTTCAGGCTTTAGGACTTCTTCTGCTGCTGGCCGTGCCTTCACAGGCAGCGGGACTCAAAGGTAAAGCTCATTTTATCTAAAGCAACAATCATCTGATCCGTTCATGTTAAAGTGTTAGAAGCTTTAATCAGGGGAGAAAGAATTACATTTACAGCCACACTGGGTTAGATAAGGTGGAAGCCTAAATATAAGGGGACTAAACTTGGTCTCAAAGTGAAGCAAAGCCTATTAGGATTGCATAAGGATGTTGGTGTGAAATCATTAAGGTGTTGGACACAGTCACAGCTTGAGCCGAGCCGCCTGAGAGGAAAATACTTTGTCTTCTTCCAAAGCACGGCTGAAGGGAAATGAGCTCCTGATATGTACAAACATGAAGCCCATGCAAATGAAGCTTAGTGGGCTGATCCCCAGTCGCTGTGAATTTCAGAAAACCACCACGGAGGAGCTGATGGTCAGCGTCCTTCAGTAGAAATCACATCGTGGACCTCTGAACGTTACCTGCGTCTTCCTCAGTGGAAACATGCTCTTTACCTGCTGATGCTATCAGGTGGACTCTGTGATTGTGTAAGCCAACCTTCCAGTTTAACACATGCTTTTTGCTCCAAGCACCCTTGAAATGCAACCAGTGCTTTTATTTTTAGTTGGAGTGGCCACAAGGAGTCAGACCCGAACCCTTTTAGGCAGCTATGATGCAGAACAACACTCACTGTGCTCCTCTCATGGAAACAGATAATACGCTCACACTATAATGCTGCACAGCTTCATTTTCTGTTAGCTTTACAAAGATTGTTGTGTTCCAGCTGCTGCTCAGACAAAAAGAGAGCTGTCCCTTTAACAAAACCGGTCAGCTATAGAGCAGATGGCCAAAGTTAACCTGCATTAACTTAAACTAATAGATTTGCTCTTCAGTCAAACATTTAGAGAATAACAACAATCCACCAATCAGCCCTAAATCCAGGACTTCACCTTGCGTTGTGCTCCTTCACCAGCAGGGGGAGACACCGTGAGCAGCCTTTACCTCAGCTAACATTTCCTGATAGGCCTTATATTGTTAGACATTCTTTCTCAATATGTTAGTCAAGTTAGGATGGAGCAGGAGATGCACGGATGGATCGCAGCTTCAGTCATCGTGATGATGTGTGCGGTGGGAAGAAGGACCTGAGGAGGACCCTGAACCTCTGGATTTACTCCATGGTCCAACCCCACCTACCATCCTGAGATCTGGACTGGGACCATGAGACCCTGGACCCAGACCCTGCAGTAAACTTGTTCTAATGGATGGAAATAGTTAAATATGGTCCCCTCATCAGGTTGTGTGTCTGACCCAGGGTCTCCTCCCAGTGCCGAGTGCCTGGAGGACTCCCTAAGGGAGGCATCCTGACCAGACCTGATGGGATAAGCCACCCTAACAGATCAGTGTGGAGCAGCAGCTCATTCAGCCAGGGGTGCTCTCTATTCAGAGAAATCTCTGTGGTGACATCTGCGCTGTGGCCGCTTGCTCTTCGCCTCACGTCTGCTGCTTTTATGGTCTGGATGGACTTCCTCTCTGCAGCTCTCTCCGTTTTTCTGCTGGGCTGAAGGAGTCACAGTGGTGCCCTGCATTTATTTCAGGTGTGATGGCAGCTCTGCGCTGCCTGTGTGCACCGAGTGAATTGACTTAAAGAGAATGTTGTGGTTCCCTGAAGGAGACGGACGAGGAACACGTTCTATGCTCTGCTGATCAGCCTGGCTCTGTGAAGAGCGGCTGTCCAACTGAATAACTGTAGGGTTATAAAAGTGCTGGTGAGGCTTTCCACCTGTCATCACCTGTCATCTACCTAAAGGTGTGATTATAGGTGTGATCACATGTCCCAGCAGGCTTTCTAGCTGCTTTCCTGAGCCGTACAGCTCCTCGCTGTCTTGGCTCCTCCTACGCACCATAAAGGAACATTTAAATGCTGCAATAAGGTTCTCTGTCACGTATGATGCGTGTTAATCTGAGAGCACGCTGGCTTCTGAGACACATGCCGCCCATTCCTCCAAAGAAAGCTCCAGCTGTGTGGAACCGGCTGATTTCTAACCCTTTTTACCGATCGGTGACTGGACTGAAAGCAGACCCTGGTAGCAGCAAAGCTAACAGAGATTTTCTGAGGAGACGAGGGCATCCTTTTGTTTCCTTCAGTTGACCAACAGCAGTTTTCATCATTTTACCTTAATGAACTGAAGTAAAGCTGCGCCGCTTTGAGACTCAACAGACGCACTATGTGTGTCTCCAAATTCAATTCAATTCACTTTTATTCATATAGCTCTTATCCGCATCACATCACATGTCATCTCCAGACACTTTCCAAAGTCAGCTTCCATCAGATCCTCCAGGTTGGTGAGAAAGTTTCCTCTCTAAGGAAACCCAGCAGGTTGCATCAAGTCTCTCCAAGCAGCATTCACTCCTCCTGAAAGAGCGTAGAGCCACAGTGGACAGTCGTCTGCATTGTTGATGGCTTTGCAGCAATCCCTCATACTGAGCATGCATGAAGCGACAGTGGAGAGGAAAACTCCCCTTTAACAGGGAGGAGAACCTCCAGCAGATCCAGAACCAGGCTCAGTGTGAACGCTCATCTGCCTCCACCCACTGGGGCTTAGAGAAGACAGAGCAGAGACACAGAAAGCACAGAAGCTCACATTGACCCAGGAGTACTTTCTATGGTAGAGAAGACAGAGCAGAGACACAGAAAGCTCAGAAGCTCACATTGACCCAGGAGTACTTTCTATGGTAGAGAAGACAGAGCAGAGACACAGAAAGCTCAGAAGCTCACATTGACCCAGGAGTACTTTCTATGGTAGAGAAGACAGAGCAGAGACACAGAAAGCACAGAAGCTCACATTGACCCAGGAGTACTTTCTATGTTAGAGAAGACAGAGCAGAGACACAGAAAGCTCAGAAGCTCACATTGACCCAGGAGTACTTTCTATGTTAGAGAAGACAGAGCAGAGACACAGAAAGCACAGAAGCTCACATTGACCCAGGAGTACTTTCTATGTTAGAGAAGACAGAGCAGAGACACAGAAAGCTCAGAAGCTCACATTGACCCAGGAGTACTTTCTATGTTAGAGAAGACAGAGCAGAGACACAGAAAGCTCAGAAGCTCACATTGACCCAGGAGTACTTTCTATGTTAGAGAAGACAGAGCAGAGACACAGAAAGCACAGACGCTCACATTGACCCAGGAGTACTTTCTATGTTAGAGAAGACAGAGCAGAGACACAGAAAGCTCAGAAGCTCACATTGACCCAGGAGTACTTTCTATGTTCGCAGTGGTGGGCACAGTCACAAAAATACGAAAATAGATAATGCAGGCCTAACTTTTTGTTTATTGCATTATCATTCAAGCTAAGTTTTGAAATTGTTTACGGACTCTAATCGTATTTTATTGAGTTTTGATAACTGTGCAATAACGTTTACAAGATATTCGTCCACCATTTATGTCACTATCCTGGCTCTCAATGCACATCTTCACAGACTTCTCTACAGCAGTAAGAGTCGCGGCTCCATAAATAAAACCTGGCTTTTTTCTTGTTATGACGCAGTCTGCTCCCATTATCAGCTCCATTTAGATAAACAATGTGCCGCTGTGTGACTCTAACCCGGCTGTAACCGAGCTTTCTGGGTTTGTCACCGGCACCGCAGGAGGTGGAAGGAGACTGGACTCACGCCCTACGGCAATCCTCAAGGGACATTTAACCAGCATGTTTAAAATAGGAAAACATGTTTGTTCTACACAGCAATGATGAAGCCAATCTTTATCTATGCATTTCTTGCCAAAAATAGCGCACATTAAATATATGACATTATTGATGTTACAACAATAAGTAACCCTAGATGTCGTGATTTATTTCACATTTATTAAAGAATGATGATAGCGGGAAAAGTGACGTCCACAAATGCTCATCACTGTCTTCCAGGATTCCAGCAGTGTTGCCAGGTCCACTTATTATCAGGACTTTGGGCTTTGTTTTTTTGTTTTTTTCTTTTGTTGTTACTTGTGTTTAATGTGGACAATTTACCAAAATAAATAAAGTGATTGATTGATTGATTGTTCATCTATACTGTGTATGTAGAGGGGTGGAAACAAGTTGTTATAAGTAAATAAAACACAAAATGTAAAAATAGACTCCCCAACATTATTTTCTTTTTCCATGCTTAATTATTCTTTGCAATATGTTCTTTAGCATTATTTCAGTTATTCTGTTGAGTCCACATACTGCCAGTAGGGGGCGTCAGTCGCAGTGATGGTATAGAGAAGGTTGAGTACACAGAAAAAGAATAAACCTTCCTGATAGACGCTAACGGAAGCACAACACGTGTGTGTTTTCTCACAGTATCACTCACTGAGCCAGCCAGGCGTCTTCCATTGAGGAAGCAGAGCCTGAGGACTCTGGGTCGGGTTCTCCCATCTCTGGTGCTGAGGTTGCCGAGGTTGTTAAAAAGCTCCTCGGTAGCAAGGCTCCGGGGGTGGATGAGATTCGCCCTGAGTACCTTAAGGCTCTGGATGTTGTGGGGCTGTGTTGGTTAACGCGGCTCTGCAACATTGCGTGGACATCGGGGGCAGTTCCCCTGGATTGGCAGACTGGGGTGGTGGTCCCACTATTTAAAAAGGGGGACCGGAGGGTGTGTTCCAACTACAGAGGAATCACACTCTTAAGCCTCCCTGGTAAGGTCTATTCAGGGGTTCTGGAAAGGAGGGTCCGTCGGATAGTCGAATCTCGGATTCAGGAAGAGCAGTGTGGTTTTGGTCCTGGCCGTGGAACACTGGACCAGCTCTATACCCTCAGCAGGATTCTTGAGGGGGCATGGGAGTTTGCCCAACCAGTCTACATGTGCTTTGTGGATCTGGAGAAGGCATTCGACCGTGTCCCCCGAGGGATCCTGTGGGGGGTACTCCGGGAGTATGGAGTACCAGACCCTTTAATAAGGGCTGTCAGGTCTCTGTACAACCGGTGTCAGAGTCTGGTCCGCATTGCCGGCTGTAAGTCGGACTCGTTTCCGGTGAGAGTTGGACTCCGCCAAGGTTGCCCTTTGTCACCGATTCTGTTCATAACTTTTATGGACAGAATTTCTAGGCGCAGCCAAGGTGTTGAGGGGATCCGTTTTGGTGGCCTTAGGATTGCGTCTCTGCTATTGGCGGATGACGTGGTCCTATTGGCTTCATCAGGGCGTGATCTACAGCTCTCACTGGAGCGGTTCGCAGCCGAGTGCGAAGCGGCCAGGATGAAAATCAGTGCCTCCAAATCCGAGACCATGGTCTTGAACCGGAAAAGGGTAGAGTGCCTTCTCCGGGTTGGGGAGGATGTGCTGCCCCTAGTGGAGGAGTTCAAGTATCTTGGGGTCTTGTTCACGAATGAGGGGAAGATGGAGCGGGAGATCGACAGGCGGATTGGTGCAGCGTCTGCTGTGAAGCGGGCGCTGTACCGATCCGTTGTGGTGAAGAGAGAGCTGAGCCAAAAGGCCAAGCTCTCGATTTACCGGTCGATCTACGTTCCTACCCTCATCTATGGTCACGAGCTTTGGGTCGTGACCGAAAGAACGAGATCCCGGATCCAAGCGGCTGAAATGAGTTTTCTCCGTAGTGTGTCTGGGCTCTCCCTTAGAGATAGGGTGAGGAGCTCAGTCATCCGGGGAGGACTCAGAGTAGAGCCGCTGCTCCTCCACGTCCAGAGGAGCCAGTTGAGGTGGCTCGGGCATCTGGTCAGGATGCCTCCTGGACGCCTCCCTGGTGAGGTGTTCCGGGCACGTCCCACCGGGAGGAGGCCCAGGGGAAGACCCAGGACACGCTGGAGGGACTATGTCTCTCTGCTGGGAACGCCTTGGGATTCCTCCTGAGGAGCTGGTCCAAGTGGCTGGGGAGAGGGACGTCTGGGCCTCCCTACTGAAGCTGCTACCCCCACCACCCGACCCTGGATAAGCGGAAGAAGAACATTACCCTAAGCCATCCAAGGTTGCTGGGTAATAGATACAAGGTAGACATAATAGAGCTGGTTGCTTGTTTTTCCAGCAACAACTGGTAACACTGGAGTGGCTTCCCAATTTGCAGGCGATACTTTTTAGAAATGCTGTGGTTTGGACACAGAAGGATAGAATATTTTTCTCATAAGCTTCCACTGCCGTGTCAAAGTTAAAGTTTAAAAGTCATATATCTTGAACTAAAATAGCTATCCCCTCAAACATGCAGTGCGGCACATATTCGTCATGTACCGTGTGTTTGCGTGCAACATCTTTTGTCTGAAGACGTGTGACAGACTGAATGACATCCATTTGTTAGCGGTTAGTGACTAGCATTGGTTTCCTCAAATTTCCTCATTTATAACTGGTTTAACGGCTGCAAAGCTCATGTTTTTGTGTGCAGTATATGAGTCAGTGAGGCTAACTTATTGGTTAGCTGTGCCCACCACTGTATTTTAGAAAGAGTAATGCATCGCAGCTAAACTGAACGTCAGGCCAGATCTAGCTGATATGAAGAGCAAAAACAGAGAAAATATAAAGTTAAAATCTGAAATAACAAACAATGCAGATTGGAGAGCAGTAGGAGAACTCAGCAGAGAGAGAGAAATAGACCCTGATGTCCTCCAGCAGCCTAAGCCTATAGCAGCATAACTATAGAGGTAGCTCAGGGTAACATGAGCCACTCTGACTAGAAGCTTTGTCACAAAGGAAAGTTTTAAGATTAGTCTTAAAAGTAGACGGGGTGTCTGCCTCACGGACCAAAACTGGGAGTTGGTTCCACAGGAGAGGAGCCTGATAGCTAAAGGATCTGCCATCATATATGATGGTTAAAAGCTTAAGAAGCCTGTAATCCTAATTAGAGGAAACACCTCATTTTAACATGTCCCTGTGGCCAAATTATTTTTAATCCTTTTTTGGCGGTACCATCATTTTTTATTGTTTGATGCTAATTTAAACCTCCTAACTTATAACCTTCTCTTTTCTGAAACAGTTTCTAAATGTTTTATGGTTAGCTGGTTGTTTTTGGCTTTGAACATAATTATTGCGGTTTGTAGTTCAACTTTATCCATCAAGTTAAATAATTTCCTGACTTTTCAATATAGGCTGGATACAGAAATAACGATGATAGGAATCGTTCAATAATTCAGTTTTTCCCTTTAAGCAGACTGCTGGTACAGTCTAAGGTCAGGGTTTCCAGATCTTACTGACAGTTTTCAGCCCAAACACAACATAAAACAGCACAACTGAAAAAAAACAGCCTAAATCTCAATGTGTCTTGAACTCTTGTTAAAATCGTGAACTATTAAACACCTAATAAAGATGTGCAGTCAGGCCGCCATATAACCTACACACAAAGATCCCTTTCCCTGACCTTGACCCTGGTCGCCACTGGGGAACTGTGGAAAGAATGCATTTGATTGCTACCTATCTACAAGTCAAAAATATGTAACATTTTAGAAGGATTATCAGGCTTTGTGTGATACAGCCATCCAGTTGAGTAACTGCTCTGTAGTACGCCCAGGATGAGTTTGGATGGGCTCTGGTCTGCTTGTTTCCACCCTGACTAACCTGTTGTCTCTGTTTCCTGCACAGACGGCAGCGCCACACTCAGGTCGGAGCTGAATGGGAAGTCTGTTGGCTCACTGCGCCTGGCTGATCTGCTAAAAACATCAACACCCAGCAAATCTTCAGGCTTAGAGCTCACCAGACGTCGATCCAAGAGGTCTGTGTTTTTACAGCCTGGAGTGAGAATCTGCTCCCAAGAGAGCATTGATGAAGTTCTGGCCAGCCACCAAGCCTACTACCAACTCAGAGGTACGTCACAAACAGAAATCTATCATATATAGCGAGGTAACTGTCTGTGTCCTGACTGGACATGTCCTCCACACCTGTAGGGGCGCTGTAGAGCACCAGCTGCTTACTCTGAAAGGAGACAGCCATCTGTCCATCCACACATTCTTCACTTTTTGCTTGTTCTGAATTTAAAGTCTGACTTCTGTAGAGATATCAGGCATTACTTTAGCGTAAAACTTTCTTTACATGAATACTTTAAATTTTGTTTTAAAACTCAGTTGTTCTCAGTCAAAAGTTGAACATTTGACATGTGAAACATGTAAGGACGGGGGGGGGGGGGGTTCTATGTTCTCATGGTCGTCTCTGTTGTGTCGTTGGGCATCATTGAGCAAGTCCTGTTGCTGCAAACTGGCCATGCAGTCAAGAATTTAGGCACAAGGGGACCTGAAGAGACGTGTAGAGACCCGTATGGACCTGTAGGGGCTCTTAGTGGCCCGTAGGGACCTGTAGGGACCTATAGGGACCAGTAGAGACCTATAGGGACATGTATGGACCTATAGGGACCAATTTGGACCTTTAGGGACTCCTAGGGGCCCGTAGGGACCTGAAGGGACCTGTAGAGACCCGTATGGATCTGTAGGGGCTCTTAGTGGCCCGTAGGGACCTGTAGGGACCTATAGGGACATGTATGGACCTATAGGGACCAATTTGGACCTTTAGGGACTCCTAGGGGCACGTAGGGACCTGAAGGGACCCGTATGGACCTGTAGGGACCTGTAGGGACCAGTAGAGACCTATAGGGACATGTATGGACCTATAGGGACCAATTTGGACCTTTAGGGACTCCTAGGGGCCCGTAGGGACCTGAAGGGACCTGTAGAGACCCGTATGGATCTGTAGGGGCTCTTAGTGGCCCGTAGGGACCTGTAGGGACCTATAGGGACCAGTAGAGACCTATAGGGACATGTATGGACCTATAGGGACCAATTTGGACCTTTAGGGACTCCTAGGGGCCCGTAGGGACCTGAAGGGACCTGTAGAGACCCGTATGGATCTGTAGGGGCTCTTAGTGGCCCGTAGGGACCTGTAGGGACCTATAGGGACATGTATGGACCTATAGGGACCAATTTGGACCTTTAGGGACTCCTAGGGGCACGTAGGGACCTGAAGGGACCCGTATGGACCTGTAGGGACCTGTAGGGACCAGTAGAGACCTATAGGGACATGTATGGACCTATAGGGACCAATTTGGACCTTTAGGGACTCCTAGGGGCCCGTAGGGACCTGAAGGGACCTGTAGAGACCCGTATGGATCTGTAGGGGCTCTTAGTGGCCCGTAGGGACCTGTAGGGACCTATAGGGACCCGTAGAGACCTATAGGGACATGTATGGACCTATAGGGACCAATTTGGACCTTTAGGGACTCCTAGGGGCCCGTAGGGACCTGAAGGGACCTGTAGAGACCCGTATGGACCTGTTGGGACTCTTAGTGGCCTGTAGGGACCCGTTTGGACCTGTAGGGACTCTTAGTGGCCCGTAGGGACCTGTAGGGACCCATAGAGACCTGTAGGGACCCGTATGGACTTGTAGGGAGCAATAGGGACCCTTAGTGACCTGTAGGGACCCGTATGGGTGGAGTCTGCCATCAGGCCTTGCAGTGAAGTGGACATTAAAGATGTGCATTGTTTTAAAGTTTTTCTGCTCCTTGTCACCTTAGAGACCTCATTGTTCTGCAAAGATGATGCAGTTCTTCAAACTCTGGATTCATAAGCAGTTGTTCTGTTTTCCATGAAGGTCAAACCTCGGTTCTGGCAACAATATCACTCCTCGGCTTGTTTCTTTGGCAGAACCTTTTACAAGCCTAGCTAATAATGTACTTCTCTGCATTTAATCTATTTGCCTGTTGCAGCGAGCAACAGTCAAACACAGCTCTCACACGTTTGGCAGAACAAATGGACTTTTATTAGTCAAGGTGTGCCCAGGTGGCTTCTGGGTGATGCGTTTACAGACCAGAAATATTCAGTTCTTTATTTTGATGCGTTTACAGACCAGAAATATTCAGTTCTTTATTTTGATGCGTTAGGTCTAATTATTCAGCCTTTCTGGTTTCTGGGCCACTAATTGGTGCATATCTACCTGCTGGGGCAGCACCTGCAGCAATCATGCTGAATGTTTAGAGGCTTTAGGTGCTAGGCTTTGCATGAGAGGAGAAACATCTTACCAAGACATCCAGTTGCTTTCTGCTCACATCCTCCGCTGCCATCAGCAGACAGATGCTTCACTCCTCCACCCTGCAGGCCTCCACTCTTCATCACTGAGCTCATCAGCAGTCTTGCTCCACATCACATTGATCCAGATCATTCTTCACTCCAGCAGCGCCGCCGCCTGAACTCCATCCTGTCTGACACGCGCCGTAACTGCTGCTGGGAAATGATTAAATCAGGTCTTTTCACTTCAAGTGTTACTTCTCATAAACTTCAGGGTTAAACCTTTATTCTGCAGCTAATCTGTCAAATAACCGGCTCCAACCTGACGCAACGCAGGTCGGCACTTTTCTCGCCTTTCTTAAAACAACCGTCAGTTTACAGTAGAGACGGTAGCATCAAACAGGATCTTTTCATTATTTCTAATCCAGCTAACCGATTGGTGGATCAGTCTTAGACAGTGAAGGGGTTTGTTTTCTGTCAACGGGCCTGACATTTCTCATGCTTAGAGACTGAATGGTTGCAGGTCTGTCACCTTGAAGTTCCTAAACGGTTTGTGTCACAGCTTGAAGTTTGGGATGGATCTTAACTCGCAGCAGAATTAGCCATAAGCGTTTGTCCTTCCAGGTAATGTGAGGCATAAAGCGGTGGATGTGGCGTTGTGAGACACGCTGCAGGCCTTTCCTCCACTTATTTCTGCCCATTCTTCATCGGTATTCTTCACATTAGCCAGGAGCTGATGTTCAGAACAAACATCCTCTTTATTTAATTTGATTTTTAATTGGCTAGGTTACCCATCAGCTTGTTGCCTGTTAGTTTAATTCATGCAAATTATTATCATTAATTACAATGATATTTAGCTGTGGAGCTTTGACCAAACTTGATTAAAAATTCTGTTTAATTAATTTATGGTAATGTAAAAAATCAAACCTTTCTGTCCCTGCTGGTTATGAACGCTATAGATGGATTTTAGAATAACTTCCATTGACACTAAGCTTGTCAGCAGCCTGTGTGACGGTGTATGCAGATAACATGCAGACCAGTGCCAGTGCCAGTTTGTTTTAGGGAGAGTATTTAGTGTCATTATCTGGTGTGTCTGCTGATAAAAGCCACATTCAGACTCGTTCTCTGATCAGATTTAGCTTTTGCTCGTTCTAATCAGCCTCCTAGAACCGTTCGCTGTCTGTTCAGGTCCATTTAGATAAATATTAGCTCACTATGTGTCTGGATCAGGAGGTGATAATTCCCTCCAAACTGGGACAATCATATTTTCATTCATTAGGGTTTTCTGTTATTCTGTCAAAAATATGAGATTCTACTAGTGTTTTCATAACTTATATTTGTTACATATGCTATCTATACTATATGTAAAATGGTAAATGGCTCGTCCAGCGATTTATCAAGTCCGACGACCCCAAAGCGCTTTACATTCCCACCCTGACGGTGGTGAGCTATGCTAGCAGCTCCCATCCCTCTCTCTTTTAAATCTGCTTTCATCCCTCAAAGTTTTTTATTTTAAAAGCTGCTATAAATAGAAGGTTTTACCTACTTGCTAGTATCGTGACGCCTCTAGTTCCTACATGCTGTGGAAAAGTAGTACATTTTTTAGACTTTATAAAACATGCTAAATCTTAATTTCAACACTTATTTTGTGTTTTATTGATATTGTTTGTCTTCACCTCCCAGCTATTTATGGCTGTGATGTGTAGTTTATGGGTTAGTAAACCCATAAACTACACATTAAATTATATTAAATGATTTAATGTTTGTTACTGGTCTCCCAACCAGTGACTGTTTTGATGAGTTTATGATGTTTTATGTTTATATGACGTAAATCACTTTGAACCGCCTTGCTGCTGAAGTGTGCTGCACTAATAAACTTGATTTATCTTTATTATTTCTCTGATGGTGAGCTTTTGTATGTTCAGTTTGTCAGGAGGCGGTGTGGGAGGCCTTCCGGATCTTCTTGGACAGGATTCCTGGGACCTCTGAGTACCAGACTTGGGTTCACGCCTGTCAGCAGGAGTCCCTCTGCATCTCTGACATCGCCAAGAACTTCAGCAGCTCTGAGGAGCACATCAGCATGATCCAAAGGGTAAAGCGGCAGAAAGCACAAGCACCAGGCTGTGAACACGTTCTGCACACGCATGCTTTACCACACAATAAACTCACAGAGAAGCTGCTGGCGCTCAGATTCTGCTGCTAAACCAGGAGATGCAGGACTTTCACACAGACGTTAACGTTGGGAAACAAGAAACATCCATTTTTAATGAGAGGCATGGTGATTTAAAACCTGAAGAAGGCAAAGGTTCTGCGTGTAACTTGTAGTGTCACGTTAAAATATGGATCTGTCACAGCAGTTATTGCCAATCATTGAGGAAAATTCACTTCCAGACTAAAAGTGAAGCAGCGTTTAGGGAGCAAAGACGTGCTGATTGTTGAGAAGACGACCTTCCTGTCTCTGGCTGCGGTGCTACCCTCACACATAAGAACTTGGAACCCTTTTTAAACAACCCTTATGACATTAATTCATCTACACGCCACTAGAAAGAGATTTGCAGTCCCTTTTATCCCTTCTTGGGTTCTGCAGTAAAAAGCAGGAGGCTAGGAAAAGACAAAATACAGATTATCTTAATAACTTTCTACCCCACCTCAAGCTTCGAAGGATCAGCTGTAGTTAAAGGAAAACATAATTTAATGCTAACTTTATTAATGCAGGAGTCAGTAATAAAGCTATGGAACCCAGTTCCACATAATACGGTTTAACCTGACGTTCTATTAAAGTTTTAATTAATATATTATTAAAACAGGAACAACCTGTGGACAGAGGAACGGTCATAAAGATGTATTTAAACATGTGAACTGTCCTTTAAACGCCACTGGCCCAGATCAGGCCGGACATGTTTCCTCACTTTTTTCTCCAAGTCTTTGATTTATCGTGAGATTTAACGTCACTAAGCGACAGGCTTCAGCCTCTGCTGTCACAACATCTGCACGTCCTGTTACACGCTAACATGAGCGCTAACATGAGTGCTATCACAACCGCTAACATGAGCGCTAACATGATCGCTAACATGAGTGCTAACACAACCGCTAACATGACCGCTAACATGATCGCTAACATGACCGCTAACATGAGTGCTAACATGACCGCTAACATGACCGCTAACATGAACGCTAACATGAACGCTAACACGACCGCTAACATGACCGCTAACACGACCGCTAACATGACCGCTAACACGAGCGCTAACATGACCGCTAACATGACCGCTAACATGAACGCTAACATGGCCGCTAACATGACAGCTAACATGAACGCTAACATGAACGCTAACATGAGCACTAACACGACCGCTAACATGACCGCTAACACAACCGCTAACATGACCGCTAACACGACCGCTAACAAATAACCGCTAACATGAACGCTAACATGAGCGCTAACATGGCCGCTAACATGAACTCTAACATGAACGCTAACACGACCGCTAACATGACCGCTAACACGACCGCTAACATGACCGCTAACACGAGCGCTAACATGACCGCTAACATGGCCGCTAACATGACAGCTAACATGAACGCTAACATGAACTCTAACATGAACGCTAACACGACCGCTAATATGACCGCTAACACGACCGCTAACACGAGCGCTAACATGACCGCTAACATAAACGCTAACATGAGCGCTAACATGAACATTAACAAGATCGCTAACATGACCGCTAACATGAATGCTAACATGATCGCTAACATGACCGCTAACATTACCGCTAACATGAGCACTAACATGACCGCTAACATTACCGTTAACATTACCGCTAACATGAGCACTAACATGAGCGCTAACATGAGCGCTAACATGAGCACTAACATGACCGCTAACATTACCGTTAACATTACCGCTAACATGAGCACTAACATGAGCGCTAACATGAGCGCTAACATAAACGCTAACATGAGCGCTAACATGAACATTAACAAGATCGCTAACATGACCGCTAACATGAATGCTAACATGATCGCTAACATGACCGCTAACATTACCGCTAACATGAGCACTAACATGACCGCTAACATTACCGTTAACATTACCGCTAACATGAGCACTAACATGAGCGCTAACATGAGTGCTAACATGAGCGCTAACATGATCGCTAACATGAGCGCTAACATGAGCGCTAACATGAGCACTAACATGACCGCTAACATGACCGTTAACATGACCGCTAACATGACCGCTAACATGAATGCTAACATGACCGTTAACATGACTGCTAACATAAACGCTAGCATGACCGCTAACATGACCTCTAACATTACCGTTAACATTACCGCTAACATGAGCACTAACATGAGCGCTAACATGAGCGCTAACATGAGCGCTAACATGAGCACTAACATGACCGCTAACATTACCGTTAACATTACCGCTAACATGAGCACTAACATGAGCGCTAACATGAGCGCTAACATAAACGCTAACATGAGCGCTAACATGAACATTAACAAGATCGCTAACATGACCGCTAACATGAATGCTAACATGATCGCTAACATGACCGCTAACATTACCGCTAACATGAGCACTAACATGACCGCTAACATTACCGTTAACATTACCGCTAACATGAGCACTAACATGAGCGCTAACATGAGCGCTAACATGAGCGCTAACATGATCGCTAACATGAGCGCTAACATGAGCGCTAACATGAGCACTAACATGACCGCTAACATGACCGTTAACATGACCGCTAACATGACCGCTAACATGAATGCTAACATGACCGCTAACATGACTGCTAACATAAACGCTAGCATGACCGCTAACATGACCTCTAACATGAGCGCTAACATTACCGCTAACATGATCGCTAACATGACCGCTAACATTACCGCTAACATGAGCACTAACATGACCGCTAACATTACCGTTAACATTACCGCTAACATGAGCACTAACATGAGCGCTAACATGAGCGCTAACATGAGCGCTAACATGAGCACTAACATGACCGCTAACATTACCGTTAACATTACCGCTAACATGAGCACTAACATGAGCGCTAACATGAGCGCTAACATAAACGCTAACATGAGCGCTAACATGAACATTAACAAGATCGCTAACATGACCGCTAACATGAATGCTAACATGATCGCTAACATGACCGCTAACATTACCGCTAACATGAGCACTAACATGACCGCTAACATTACCGTTAACATTACCGCTAACATGAGCACTAACATGAGCGCTAACATGAGCGCTAACATGAGCGCTAACATGATCGCTAACATGAGCGCTAACATGAGCGCTAACATGAGCACTAACATGACCGCTAACATGACCGTTAACATGACCGCTAACATGACCGCTAACATGAATGCTAACATGACCGCTAACATGACTGCTAACATAAACGCTAGCATGACCGCTAACATGACCTCTAACATGAGCGCTAACATGACTGACGGAGACGCTGTGTGCTTTGGTCATTTCAGAGAATGAGCCGTCTCCGAGACAGAAGGCCTCCAACACGGTAAGACATGCACACAGAGCCATGATGAGAACACCAGCAGCCTGTGGAGGATTTAACCCAGAAAATACGCTGAGAACAAACAATGCCTCCGTTTAGCAGCAGCAGGGATGGACTCCCACTGCAGAGAACAGATGATGGCTCTAAAGCTGGAAACAAAGCAGCCAGTTTACTGATGATAAACACAACTTTGCTTCTTTATTCTCCAGATAAGAAAATGTTTGTTTGTGCCTCTAGGTCTGCAGATGAACTGTTGTTCAGCACGGCTGCTGAAGAAAACAAACTGCAGTGTGACCATGGAAGCGTCTCTGACAATCACAGCAAACAGGCTTCAGTGTCTCAGTTCTCCTCAAGATGTTTCCTCACCTGTCCAGGTGTCTCTATCAGTTCTGGAGGTTCTGATCTACCTGCAGGTGGAGCGCTGCTGTTTCTAAGCACATGGAGGTCCATCCTCCTAGAACCAGTCCAGGTCAGAACCAGTGAGCCACCATCTCTGTCCTGGTGGTTAGAAGCTGCTGCTTGGTGTGAGAGGAGGACTTGGTCTCCTGAACCATGATGAGATGCTGATGTAATCTCTCTGGAACGTGATGGAGGACCGAGCTGTAAACTCTGAGGAGCAGAAGCTCCATCCTCCTCCTCTGTTCACTGATGGCTTTGCTCTTTGGACCAAGATGGCTTCTTTCAGCCTCTCTCTAACATCTGTCCTCCCTGTCCAACATCTGGACCTCATTGTCCTCAGCAGTGTCTTCTTTGTCCTGGAGGTACCAGAGGACCTCTGAGTCTGGCTGCTGGTCCTCCTGCTGCTCCAGGCGTTCATAGTTTAGTTTCTCTGATGGACTCTCAGCCGTCCTCGCTGCTTTGGACCGCAGACACAACGCCGCTGAGCTGAGGTCTGGATGTTCTCTGGGAGGAACCCGGTGGAGTGGAGTCTGGGAGTTTTACTGGGTTTGAAATGTTCTGGTATGTTTGGAGAAAAAGCTCCTGAGCTTCTCAGAACCTCTTGACACATCTGGGATGATGACGTTTCTGCGTCTCTCTGGTCTCCTCTGTGTTGTTTTCCTCTCAGCTCTGTGGCTGATATGATGAAGAACCAGTCTGGGTAACCACAGGCTGGCAGTGATTTCCTGACCTGCTAGTGTTCTTGTTGGTTCTCCTCTGTGGCAGAGGGAACGTTGTCAGCCTGGTAACTCAGTTCTGGTAGCAGTTTGTGCCCTGCTCTCCATCTCCTCCAGGTCCAAATCGGGGAGTCCATGGCACGTAAAATCTCTCTCCTTGAAATATGTGGTTGAGAGACAGCGGTCCACCAGGACAGTGATGGGGGGGGGTCACTGGTTCTGACCTGGACTGGTTCTAGGAGGATGGACCTCCATGTGCTTAGAAACAGCAGCGCTCCACCTGGACAGGTGTGGAAACGTCTTCAGGAGAAGTGAAAGTCCTGCTGCCTCTGGTTTCAGCCTGTTTGCTGCTGACCTGGATAACTGAGGATTTGCACCGGCATCTTTGATAATGGCAGATTATATCAGATGTAATGGAAACACTGCTGTCTTTGTTGGAGGAAAACATCAGTAATTATTTTGCAGCGCGGTTTTTAAAACATGTAATCCATGAGCCAGCATCACCTCAGCCAGCTACTCTCCACTGTAAAGTAGTTATAGAAGCGATAGACAATATATCAGCATTTATCACCGGTACCGGCCAATGTTTGTCATATTTTAATATATCGTATGGGTCCAGTGAGTAAAAGCGGCTCAATATTAATACGTTTATTTCCTTCTTGTGTTTCTATTATAACAGCCATCGGCCATAGCAGCAGGATTAATATCCATGTTTATATTCTTTATTGGTGTGTCCCTAATTTACAGCTGAAGCCACTCCTCATCAGGGCTGGAGAATAAATGAGTTAGTGAAGCATTGAGCTGTGGCCATGATCTGTTAGCTAATGTTAGAACCTGATGAGCATTTCTGAGGAGTCCCAGAAGGTGAGACAGTTACTGGTGAACATGTGAAGTCAGAGCTACACCACACAGAGCATGTCTAAGATGATCTACTCTGAAACTCAGGAGATTCTGTTGCACCCAGAGCAGAAGAGCTTCCTTCAGCCAGAGGACCATCAAGCTAATCAGGTTTATTACGGCTTTTACTGCTAAAATGTGCAACCATGAAAGGATTTCTGGGAATAAGGAGCGAGAGAACAATTAGTCTCACTGGCACAACTGTTCCCACACCCTGACGCCAAACTACGCGTCGCTAACAGCCGCTGTCCTGTTTCTGCCCTCAATGGTTAACCCAGAAGCTACAAACATGGAGAAGGCAGTCAGTGAAGGATCTTTTATTGAGACGAATGAGAAATGATGTTGGGGGGTGGGGCCGGGTAGGAGGAGGACTCAGGACACCAGGAGGTGACGGAGAGACGACAGAGCTGCAGAGGTCAACGCCGGCAGCGGCTGTCAGGCTGAATGTGAGCGCTAACGGGCGGCTAATGAGCTCAGCACGGCCGACAGGTAACGACTCGACAAGAGGAGACGGCAGCAGATCCACAGGAAGGCGTAGACGCTTGTAATGGGTGACAACGAGGAAGCCATGATGAACCAGGAGGTCCAGGAGGTTCTGGAGGTTCTGGAGGTCCAGGAGGTTCTGGAGCTGACTCTGGCCAGGTTCTGGAAGCAAAGACCAGGAGAACATGAGCACAGCATGGTGAGGGAGAAAAATGCTCTGACGCCTTCCTTCTGCGTGATTAGAGAGGATTGCTATCACCTGGGCCACCGTCCACCTGTAGCCCTGCTGGAGAGAAGGTAGTACTGCACCACACCTCCACCTGGCACAGGTAGGGTACCTCTGACATGATGCATGGTCAACCATCAGACATCGTCGTGAGGAGGGCGTGGCACGTTGATCATCCCATCGCAGCCTTTTCAGTCATTATCAAATACTCCTTTTTCCTGATTGAACAATTTAATCCACTATTTTCAGGCTTGGATAGCACAGTTACTAAGATCTGCTCCCTGTGGTTGGCTGTTCATCTCAAGTCCTCCACCAAAGGCCCGGGAGTTTGAGCGATCTTTGCAGATTCTTCTGAGCTTCATTTAAGGGAAGATGCATTTTTCACAGAAAAGCTTTAGATGTTTCTATAAAACCAGTTTCCTGTTTAGGACACGGTAAAAAGTCAGAATATAAGAGGTTCTCCCTTAGAGCGTAACTCAAAGCAGCAGACAGGAGTCTGCTCCAATAATCATGAAATCACAGTCTGGGTTTATTCTCCTTCCATCTCCATTAAACACAAATAAAGTAACCCGCTGATTATGATTAAAGCGCAGCGAGGTTCCTACAACATGCATTTAATCTGAATTAATAGCATTTATAACTGTAGTGGCTGGAGATTAATGTCAGTATAATAATGTCCCCACAGGATGCTTTTAAACAGGAATTTACCTGAATTACTCTTCTGCTTATATCAAATCCATTATTCTTTCAAATGAGATCCCTGATTACTGAGCTGAAAAAAGCCTCGTTAACTAATTTAAATGAAGCAGCTTGATTCCTGCCATCAGTCCTCCACACTACTTTAAATCAGTGTGAAGTGAATAAAACATGTTTAATCAAAGGTTTTAATTCCATAAAGCAGCAATAGAACATAAACACATCAGGATGGACTAACAGGGCTGATGTTGAGGAATCTATGATTTCTAGAGGAACAGCAGGAGAACAGTGTCGTTCTATGTGTAGAGTCTCTGAGAACCTGACCATCATATTCTGGAGCTCTTTAAATCCAACAGCACTGGCAGACAGAGAAGGGTTCATCCCAAGGATAAAGCTCTCAAACATGAGCTCAGTGCTGGTTCCTGGGGTCCAGAGCGGTGAGGATCGCTCAGACCAGCAGCTGCACTGAAAGAACCCAACACAGCAGAACCATTGAGTCTAGATCAGAGGAACAAGGAAAACAGCTTCAAGACAGCGATGTTATGAAGACAGCTGGTTTGAGAGAGGCCCTCTGTTAAACAAGCAATACCAACACTGAACTGTAGAGGGAGCCTCAGATTTCACCTTTCTGACACCTGCAGCCGTCACTCGTCTCGTCGGTTCACACCTTGGGACAAAACAGGTTGTTGCCGGACAATCCAAACATTTTACAAACAGCAATGAACCCCATCCTCTATTCAACAAGCTAAATAAAAGATGGAGTCGCTGACTCATTTGTCCTGATGACCAAAATAGTGACCTTGACCACCCAATTAGTCACATTAATGACCCAATTAGTCACCTTAACGACCCAATTAGTCACCTTAACGACCCATTAGTCACCTTAACGACCCAATTAATCACCATAACAACCCAATTAGTCACCTTAATGACCCAAATAATCACCATAACAACCCAATTAGTCACACTATCGACCCAATTAATCACCGTAACAACCCAATTAGTCACCTTAACGACCCAATTAGTCACCTTAACGACCCAAATAGTGACATTAATGTCCCAATTAGTAACCTTAACGACCCAATTAGTGACCCTAATGACCCCATTAGTGATCTTAACGACCCAGTTAGCGACCTTAACAACACTCTTAGTGACTTTACTAAACCTACTGGGGTTAAGGCTCCCACATACCTGCATGGACTTTATTCCACGGACAGAAAAGCCCAAAATAATGTTTTATGACCGTATACGCGGTGTGGCACTATAGGTCTTTATATCAAAGTGTTTTATATGTGACAGGGAGCTGCTCTAAGCAGGCTGTCTCACGGACGCTGTGCGTCACAGCCCCTCTCTGACAGGTGTGTGGTGGGAGACTGCTGGAGCAGAAACGGTTCATCAAACATGCTACCATTCATTGCTCCGCTTCGTCCCATCGGGCAGAAGGTGTGGGACATTTCTGAATATGTCACAGGAAATGTAGGTGACAGGTGCACTCCAGAATGAAGGGTAAAACGTCTGCATGGCTCACCGAGGATGTGGGAGCCTTTATTATCCGTTCCAGCTTCCATGTTCCCAAACATCCTGATGGTTCCACAGGTTCTTTAAGAACTATTTACACTCTCTGACCTGCTAATGACGGAACACATTTTAACCTCTCAGGGAGTGTTTTGTCCGCATGATGTTTTACATTATGTCTGTAAACTGATTGCCGTCTTTATTTACTTCAACATTTAAATGTCATCAGATGCTGAGGATTGTTTGCACATTTTTAGCTTCCCAGGAACTGTTCTCAGCGTATTCAACCATTTAAACATTGTCTTGCTGTGTCTGTGAATCTGTGACTTTTGATCTGGTGTCTCACCAAAACTATGATGCCATAAAGACAATAAAGACTCTTGATTGTTCCAGCCATGTTAGGGTTAGCCTTTTGGCTGAGAGTTAAAACCTGGTCATAAAAGAAGAAGAAGTCCAGCTACAGTCTAGTGAAGGTCGTAGGACCGCCACGTAGTAAAAATATTAATAATAATAATAATAATAATAATAATAATAATAATAATAATAATAATAATAATAATACTGATTAAGAATCGACACCAGCAATCCAGCTGTTAAATGTTGTTTCTTTCCACTGTTGCCACATGCTTGCCCAGGACAAGGGATTGCTGCAACATGGCGTCTGGGCTGCCTTAGACCATTCCTAGCTGAGGGATGAGTTAAATGCAGAGCACACGTTTCACTGGAATGGACAAAGTTGTGAAGACAATCAAAGATGATTATATGTAATAAAAACAGTTTAATCTGTTAAAAGGAATAAAGTCTTTTACCCGTTTCCATGTTTATAAAACTGTAGAAGAGTAGTTAGGCCACTAAACAACAACGTATGGACAGAAATTATGAGCTAACCGACAGAAAAGGTCAGGAAAACATCCCATAAACTATCAGGATCATTTGAGTGGAAAACTATTTGCTGATGGTGCATAAAAACAGAGCAACTGCTCAAACATCTTATTTCAGAGTTCCTGCTGAAGGTGATGAAGAGCTTTGGGGGGGCTAGAGATCCACATGTGGCCCCAGAGCCAAAGGTTGCAGGTACGAAGCTGGAATAAAAATGATCAATCATTTGTTAACTCTGACATTGTTTTTCAGGGTCGTGACTGCTCCACCAACGCAGAAGACACCTGAGCTCACAGGTACACACACCTAAAGCTTCATGATGATGTGCTGGACATGGAGCCAGATATAATGTGACGGTTTCACAGCGAGGGCCCGGCCCACAGCAATCAATCAACGGGTTCTAAGATTTAAGATGCAGAAACAAACTCAGTGAATGAGAATGACTATGTTCATTTCTAGTTATGTTAGAAACATTGGAAGAGATAAAAAGTTAAGACTAAAGCTTCATGTTGGCGGTAGATGTTGCTCCACAGCCTGAACGTTTGGGTAATATTTCCCTTTCAGTGATGTTCACCTGGTGGTTCTGATGTCTCTGAAGCTCATCTTATTTGTCTCCAGGCTCTGAAGCTCAGCCCACGTCTTCCTCAGCTCCACAGGTCACCACCCTCACCTCTGCTGCCCCCCCCAGGCCAGCCACCTCCTCTCCCAGTCCTGCTGTGGACCACAGCCAGCCTGCTGACCTCGGCCTGGAGGTACCTGGTCTTCACAGGTCCACTTCTACAGACTAGAGTCCATTTAGGCCAAGGCTGACACACTCTGTCCTGCAGCTTTTAGACCGTACCTGGTCCAGCACACCTGGATTAAATGGCTGAATTAGACCAGGTGTGCTGGAGCAGGACACACAAACGCTGCAGGACACCAGACCTGGAGGACTGCAGATTGACACCGCCGGTTCAGGTAGACGGCAACTCTGGTCCCTCTGAAACGTGTCGCATCAGGTGCATCAGGTGGATCAGGTAATCAGGTGGATCAGGTGGATCAGATGGACCCGGTGTGGTTCTCTTTCAGTCTATCCAGAGAAGCAGAGCGGGAGCAGACGGTGACAACAGGAGATGTTTCTGACTGCACTCACCTGGTCTGTTAAATCTTTAGGAATGAGTGTTTTACCTTGTTGAGCAGCATTGTTGCTCTGATTGGTTCTCCGTCTGATTGGGTTCTCCGTCTGATTGGTTCTCCGTCTGATTGGGTTCTCCGTCTGATTGGTTCTCCGTCTGATTGGGTTCTCCGTCTGATTGGGTTCTCCGTCTGATTGGGTTCTCCGTCTGGACCTGTCCACATGAAGCCATCAGACACATCCTGCTGGTGTTTAAAGGCCTTCCTCAGGGCGAGCGTCTGCCGTTATCAGGACCTTCTGCTGGTTAACGGCAGGTAACGTCCTCATGGAGCTGATGGTTGGCTGAAGGTTTCATGTGGTCCTCCTCTCTGCAGCCGTTCTTCACACAGTCAGGATTTAGATTTATAGAGTTACACCTGCTTCACTTTTCATTTAATTTACTGATTTTGGTGTAAACCTGAATTCAAATAATTTATTAAATTCTGTTTTACTGTTAAGGGTTTCTTTAATATTACACATTAGTGGTAATGCTTCAAATCCTGTAGCGGTGCTGGAAAGCTGGACCTGTGCAGAACCAGAACCAGAACCAGCCACAGAGACGCTGAGGCCTACAGCTGTTGCGTTCTCACCTGTGCACAGGTAGACCGTCTGTGCTGCAGGTGAGGCTGCTAGCAGTCTGCCGTCCTCAGAGACTCTGCTGTCCTGCATCCGGTCCACTGGACCATCACAGCGCCACAGTACCGGGTTCTGGTTGCCTCCTCCTGCTGCTGGCGCCTGTGTTTCCTCGTCTGCTGAGCGTTTCCACGTCCTCCATGTTTCCTCAACCCAGAACTTCATTTCTCCTCTGGACTGTAGGCAGAACATGACTGGTGGTGCAGAAGAACAGCACCAGTAAAACGAGACGTATACGGCTAGAAGACCAGATGCTGCTGCTGACCCTGATGGTCACATAAGCTCTGAAGAGAAGAAGATCACGACTGGTGGATCTGCTGTCTTGCTAGACATCAGACCCGGCGGCATGGGCGGGCATTGGGGGGCCGTGCCCGCCCTGTGAGCCAGCTGTGCCCGCCCTGGACTGGAAGCTGTCTTTTGTTTTTATATATATATACCTCGGAGTGGCCATCGTTCTATTAGTACTATCTTTGTTGTGTCAATCATACAATTTAACCAATCAAATCAACGACTGAAGGCAACATGCTAGCCAATCACAGATGGAGTGGGGCGGGACACTGAGTTATAGCCTTCAGTCGCCGACGCGGTGTTCGTCTGTGCTCACCGTCGGTGTCGGTAGAGCGGGATGGAAATTTGGTCTGATTACCAAACAATTACAAGAAGTGACAACGAAGCAGAGAGCGAGCTGGAAGCAGCGCTATTCATTTATGCTTGAAATGTCAGCACTGAAGTCTAAAGTGGAGTAAACATTGACGCTAGCAGGGTTAGCTAGGACAGCTAGCAGCACCAGGAGCAGATCTACTGCCAAACTGGAGAAACTTGGGTTACTTGCAGACAGAAGGGAACTCTGCTTTGTTCTGCTCCTTGCGCTCCATACCTGCTGTAATTACAGAACCTCTTTTAGTGTGAATTTTTACTTCAGTCAGTGTTCAGCCTGATCTCATGCTAATAAGCGGGTAGCTTATGCTGGACTTTGAGTCAAGACACAGCACTACAGGTTACCCTATCTCACTGATAGTTTCCAGTAACCCAACATAAAACCTGCCCAACTTAAAAGAAAAAAAAGCCCAAATCTCAAACTCTCACGTTTAAAGCACAGAACTATTAAACACATAAGAACTATTAAACATAATATGCCATTAGCACACAACTGCACTGAAGCAAAGAAAAAAACTGTGCATACGGCCTCCTAACAAAATATGCAATCAGACAACCACATAACACACACAATCTCTTTAACAATCATGATATATCAACCGGAAAAAAATTATTTATAAATAGCTTCCCAACATGAGTTGTAAATCTACCTTAATATAAACTTAATTTCTCTCAGTATAGGTCAATTAAACATATCTCTTACACGCAGTCATGAAATATTTTTAAGTTGATAAGTAGAACTCAACCCCTCTTGGGCGTTTACACTGACCATACACTTGATTAACCATTATTCTTTTCTTGTTTTATCATACCAATCAATATTATTCATTATAACTACTATTCAGTGATGATGTCAGATCGACAGATTCGACTTATTTAAAAAATAAATTGACCAGTATGAGTTGTAGGAGATGGCATTTTATTAAAATGTTTTGGTTTCCTGTCCGACATTAACGACTATTTTGATATATTTTGTTAGTAATTCTTTCTAAAAGCCCAACAAATGTTGTGAAAAGCTTCCCAATTTTTTTACAACCTGCCCATTAACTATTTTTGTTTCAGCTAATTGGAACAAAAATTAGGCTTTTGTGTTCAAAAGCCTAATTGGTTGGAAACCTGCCTAATTTGACAAAACTGACTACACTATTGCTATATATATATATATATATATATATATATATATATATATATATATATATAAGTAATAAAAAACTTTTTAAAGTGTGCCCCCCTAAAAAAATGGAATGCCCCCCCTGTGATTTGTTTCTGCAGCCGGGTCTGCTAGACATTAATGAACATTTTACCGCTGCTTTCAGCTTGTTGCTCTGCTGCAGACGGACAGAGGTCAAACCACCGGCCGGTTCTGGAAGCACCTCCATAACAGGCTGGGCAGAAACCTTCTGCTTCACTAACAGCTTCCAGATGTCCACAGACAGCCGACCCGCTGGCCTTATTTCCTGCTTACTCAGCAGATTCTGCTGCTGCTGCTGCAAAGTTCACTTCATGCTCCTCAGTGCTTGTTTCAGCAGCTCAGCATCGGCTCAGATGATACCTGCTGTCACCGTGGAGGGACGGCCTTCAGTCCACACGTGTTTCTCCATTGTGAGATCAACAAAGACTATCTTATGTTCCAGCTCATTTTCTCTGATCCGCTCTGAAAGTAGGAACATTATTGGAGCTTTTTCCTTCGTTTAATGCCAACTGCTACTCTTTCTACTCCCTTATCCAATCCACTTTATTTATATTGCACATTTAACAACAGAAAAAGTTTCCAATGTGCTGTACATAACAAAAAATAAAATAAATCTAATCTAATTAAATAAAATAAATAAACTAAAATGACACAGAGGAACACACAACTACGCGGTGTTAAAAGCCAAAGAGTAAAAGTGGGTCTTAAGATGAGAGTTAAACACTCCAGCGTAGAGGCGGTCCGTACATGGAGGACTAAAGTTTTCTAAAGTTTAGGGCCAACAACAGAAAACTCTCTGTCTTCTCTGGTTTTAGCCACTATTAGCTGAAGACGGCCCTCAGACCTCAGAGCACGTGCTGCAGAATAAATCTGGAGGAGGTCAGTGATGCATTGAGGAGTCATTCCATTCAGGGATCTAAGCACAAACAATAAAATCTTAAAATCTATTCTAAAACGAACAGGGAGGCAGTGCAGAAACACAAGAATTGGTGTAATGTGATGTTTTCTGGTCCCTGTTAAAAGACGAGCTGCTGCGTTTTGGACTGACTGCAGACGGGAGAGAACTTGTTGGCTAACGCCTGAATAAAGTGCTGCAGTCCAGACGGCTAGAAATAAAAGAGTAAAACCTGCTCAGAGAGGTTAAAAGATAAAAACGCTTTTACCTTAGATAAAAGACGGACATGATAAAAACAGGATTTTAAAACGCAGTTTATTTGTTCGTTCAGTTTAAATCGCCGTCTATGGCGACAACAAGGCTGGTTCCTTTGGAACGCACAAAATGCTTAAAAGGTCCCGAGTCAGAGATGCCAAGCACCATCAGCTCTGCTCTCATTAAGCTTTAGAACGTTTTATGACAGCCAAGAAGGGCTGTCAGGGGCCAGAGGCTGTTTTTAGCAACTGGCAAATAAAGTTGACAATCATCAGCATAGAAACGGTGCGCTAAAACATGTTTGGTAAAAATCTCTTTGAGAGGAAGAAGGTATGGTGCAAACAATAAAGGTCCCAGGATAGAACCGATAGAACCCTAAGGGACTCCACAATAAAGGGGCCAGACGATGATGTGCAGTACTATGGAGCGGGTGGGTTGGGCTGTGGTGCCCCCTAATGCTAATGCCCCCCACTTCCCGTATGGGGGGGGGGGGGCATTAGCAGCTGACTGGTGAAAAGCGTTAAGATGCTTTAAACATAGCATTATGGCCATTTAAACCCACTGTTGTCTGTTTGGCCTGCAGGACACGGAGCTGCCCAACGTGGTCCCTGAGAGTCTGGTGGTCCGGACCGTCGAGTTCAGCATCAACCTGCTGGATCCCGGCTACAGGGAGCTGCTGGGCGAGCCAGGCTCCCCTCAGTATGTCGACCTGGCGAGGCACCTGCAGGACCAGGTGGGACTGCAGACCTCCTCCTCTGCAAACACAGGGTCCATTAGTCAGCTTCTGTGACATGCAGCCACAACAATCAGCTCAACATTATTCAGCAGACGCCTGGCACACTCTGGACAATTTTACTTTTTGGATCAACGAGTCAGAAGGCTGTTTTTTTCCAGTTAAATAATCTCCTGTGATCCGGTTTTCTTTATTTTAGCCTGGAATCTAAAAGAAGCCGTCAGGCTGCTAGAAAAGGAGCTTACTCTGCAGGGGCTAAAGGCCAGGGCCAGAAAGAAGGAGCAGATTACCGACGCTTTACTCCTCCTGCACGTATTTCCCTTCCTTCTTCAATGAGCGGCGCGTAGGCAATGAAATCCCTCCCTGAAAAGCATGAGGGAGCGGCACGCGATGTTTCCCAGGGATGCTGCCTGCTGCAGGCTGAAAGACGATTATGTCAGAAGAGCTTGGAGGTGCTGAACTCTGCCAAAGATAGATATCAATGAGCCGCCCCATTCATGCAGTTAGTTTTTACGGCGACACGCTGACAGCTAATTACAGAGATCAGGATCAATTAGCCTCGGCAGAGGGACATCCTGGCTGACTCCACCTTTCTCTTTGCAGATGCAGCACGTTTTTGACAAACTTCCAGGGTTTAAAGCCATCGGTGTGTTGGGGATCCGGTAAGTCTGAAGGGTGGTAGTATGATGCTTTTACTGACACATAGACTATAAAATAGCAGACATGTCCACAGCCAGATCTTCCACTGAGCCTTAATAAAGACCTTCATGTGTAATGGACAACATTGTTTGGGGCGAACAGCCGTTTGAACTGATGAGACACAACTGGTGCTGATTTAAAGCTTTCTGGACTTTAAAGGCTGTTTTACTAAACTGTTTGGTTGGTGAATTTATTCTCCTTTTCTTCTGACGTCACTGAATAACATGTAGCTTTCTAACGGACCCATAGCAGAACCTTCTCCTCTCTACACAGGAGCTATTTATTATAAATCTTCTAATATTTCTATATATTCATGACCTGCAGCCAAATTACAGACGACCTGTTGCCGGTATGTCATGCTGGGTTCAAATGGTTTAAACTTCAGGAAATTAAAGGAACATCAAGTCCTTTCTTTGGAGCGTCTGATAGTTTTCATGTTCTCCTATTGTCTAACCTTCATGTATACAGTGAAGGTAATTGTAATTTAGTGTTTTCCTCATAATAAAGGATCAACTGACCACCTGGGTCAATGGAGGCCCAAGGTAGTCAGATCAAGTTTAAGCCACATCGGGTCTATAGCATTGATGCACATGTGCAGTTTACACGGCACGTACAGACCGCTTTATGATCCGGTTCCGTGTGCTCCAATCAATGAGAACCAATCAATGAGAACCAACAAATCAATGAGAACCAATCAATGAGAACCAATCAATGAGAACCAGCCAATCAATGAGAACCAATCAATGAGAACCAATCAATGAGAACCAGCCAATCAATGAGAACCAATCAATGAGAACCAATCGATGAGAACCAGCCAATCCCACTGCAGCATATCAGCTGCACTGGGATTGGATGGAGGACCAACCATCAGCTACTTTAGTTGCCATCTCAGTTCTAGCTCTGGTTTATATCCAGTACTGTCGTTATTACTAATTAGGCATCTAACAACACATCCAGCTAATTAAACAGTTTTTGATTCATCAAGACAAGATGAGATTTTGCCTGTTTTTTTGTTTTGTTTTTGTCCAAACTATTACGAAAAACACAAGATATAATTTATTATTTTATTAAACCTTTTTAACCAGGCAAAAGAGCCATTGAGATTGGTTTTACAAGAGTGACCTGACAGCGGCACACGTTGTAATGGAGAACAAACACAGAACATAAAGTCAGAGTAAAACAGACATTTAAAGGGACCTAGAACCACGACTTTATGAATTTCTACAGCAGTGGCTCACCAGTTGCATACCACCCCCTGTTGGCTTATTATATTGTTTTACACTGTATTTGATAGTAAACAAAGTGCTTTTGTGTGTATTTACCACAATAAGACAATATGACAGGAAGTATGATATTTCACAGGCATGCAATGAGTAAAAAAGGAGAAGCCATGGAGCCCACAGATATATGACGTTATAATGACATTATGATGAATAAATAAAATCATTAGTACATGTACATTCTGGCCTGTGAAAGGGAATGCCAGCAGTTCTGGTTTGTTCTGTGAATCAGTCGTACCAATCCATGCAGCTCAGGACTGAGGCATCTTCTCCCACTGTGCCACTTCCAATATGGCGGCAACGTCAACGTGTGATTCAGCGCTCCACGAGGCGGCTATGCATTCGTCTGTGATGTAGCTGAACACGTTAGCAACGGCCAGCAGAGGAGCAAAAAGAACGTCTCTGTAGATGGCGACGCTCAGCTGTCACCATCTTTCTGATTCCTGCAGGCAGATGGTGATGAAATCATGGCTCCTGTGTCCCTGGAGAGATTTCCACCTTAAAGGGACAGTGTGTAATTAATCTGGCTTTAATTAGCAGAAATCAAGCACTGCTTTGAGAACTACATATTCTGGCAACGCCTAATGACATCACATCAGAAATGAAAGCGTTCTCATGGCTTAGAACCAGTAGTTTATAAATACTGCGGTGGTGGTGCACCACTAGGAGGCGCTACGCTGCGTCACTATTTCTGATTTCAGCAGCAGAAAGGGACCAAACTTCTCCTCCAGACGCGTTTTCCTCTCCGTCTCCTAAATGAAGACGTGCTGTCGGTGGAGGAGGAGGAGAAAACAAGCAAAGACGACCATAGATCATCTATTTAGCGCTTTCTGTTGAAATGGAGGACATCCACACTCTGCCCAGCCAGAGGAAAGAGAAAGTAGAGATAAGTCTCTATGAGCGGTTATCACCAGGTGGAGATGAATGATGAGGGATGAGGGTTTAAGGCGATGCTGAGGCTGCAGCTGTCTGCTGGACAACTTCATGCATTCTAGCAGAAGTTGATCTGGGCTCACGTTAGAAACAGGTGAGGTGCAGCAGCGCCTCTGTCCTCCCTGCAGGCAGAGACAGGTTGTTGGTCTCCCTGTGTGAACGGGGAGAGGCGGAGGATAGCAGCCGGTCGCTGTGTGCAGAGCAGCAGCCTCACCGGCTCTCTCTGCCGTCTTTCTAGAGGCTTTTTAGAGCCCAGATAAGCAGGTTGATGTTCAGAAAGCAGCCTGAGAGACTGCAGCTCACTGAATTTATAAACCACTTTAGAAAAAGCTAGCAGGCTTGGCACCAGAGCCAGAAAGCTTTTCACACGGTGAGCGTAGCTGTTAGCTGATAGCTGATAGCTGTTAGCTGATAGCTGTTAGCTGATAGCTGTTAGCTTTTAGCTGATAGCTGTTAGCTGATAGCTGATAGCTGTTAGCTGATAGCTGTTAGCTTTTAGCTGTTAGCTGATAGCTGATAGCTGTTAGCTGTTAGCAGCTTGGTGGTAAACACATGGAGGACACGCGGACATTGTTACACTTTTTACCCTCAGAAGCTTCAGTTATTAACAGCGAGCTCCTTAGTTACCATCTAGCACTAGATGCTGGTCCAGAGTGGGGCTTTAATAATTAATCATTTCAGAAACGACACTACAGTAAAGGTATAGAAAGAAGACGCAGGTAGTGTTATCTTGATGTTTAGAAACGTAGACGCTCCTGATTGATTCGTGCTAATCAGGAGACGAATGTTTTACAGAGCGTGCGTTGCGTAGAACAATCAGGAACCTCAAACGGTTTCCTAGAACTAAAATATCTATTTCAGGTTTGATCAGTCAGGATTCTACATTTTCAAGTCAAGATGATGAAAAGCCGTCCAGGCGCGGTAAAAAGCGTTTCAGTCATTTTAATTTGGAGCTGATTGGAGCGCTGAGGCAGCTTGTTAGCAACTAATGTTCAGTCACAGGCCTTCATGTGATAATACCAACACCCTCACAATGCTGCAGCCATGTTCTGTCAGGTTGATGACTTTAGATGTACTAAATGCAACAAAATATGTTTGTGTTTCACATTTTCCAGAGAAAAACTTTGCTTTCCTGCAGAAATGTTAAATCAAACATGGACGGTGCCGGTCTGTGACAAACGTGTTAAACCAATAAACCATCATGATTTGTCGGTTTTATCACTCCTGCATGAACTGCTCTCCTATAAAGCGTGATAAACGTGCCGTAGACGTGTGAAAGGATGGTTTCCCGTCCTGAACAGAGCGTGATGAAGGTCAGATACCACTAAGGAACCGTGTGGGTCTCAGATTAGGAGCACAGGGACTGGAGGAGTAAATGTGTCCCACCTGATGTTGGACACCCTACCAGACGGTTTCTCTTATATTTAAAGGGACTGATGAATGCTGGAGACTTTCCAGCTCTAATGCTCTTCTTCTCCTCCTCATAATGCAGCGAGACGCTGGACACCGACAGGTATGTGACACATCCTCTGTAGATGTTAAACATTTCTCACTAGTTAAAGTTTTGCTTCAGCTTTCTCACAGTTTATTTTATGTTCAATTTTAATAAGTCTATATTTTTGTTTGCAAACAGTCAACCTTGATGAAAATCTGTGTTTTACTCTCTGCACTTTAATGCATTGTTAAAATCTGACAACCTCAGTGTAAATATTTAACTAAAGCAGACTCAGACGTCGGCTCTCAGTCTCCATGGGGACAGAGAAAGAGAAAAGTTCTCATCACAGCCTGTGAGAGATTTTAACCATCCCTCCCTTGTCTGTCCCTTGGAGGGCTGGGGGGGGGGGGGGTCTCCTGTGGTCACTGGGTGAGAGGAGGGGGATCCCCGGGCCTCCGGTCCATCACAGAGACCCACCGGACACAGAAGACCTCCTAAACCAGCAGACCGGCAGATTTTAACCAGTAGAGTTTGAAACATATAACAGCATTTATGCTCTTAGGTACAGATTAAAGAAATGACAACGGTCATAACAGGATGGTGGATAATTCATTGATTTCTAGGAGAAACCCAAAGAGGAGACACCTAAAGACTGATCTATAAAGAGAGCAAATAAAGTTAAATGCAGCAATAACACCAGATAATGTAGAACTGGAGAGCAGTAGGAGAACTCAGCAGAGAGAGAGAAATAGACCCTGATGTCCTCCAGCAGCCTAAGCCTATAGCAGCATAACTATAGAGGTAGCTCAGGGTAACATGAGCCACTCTGACTAGAAGCTTTGTCACAAAGGAAAGTTTTAAGATTAGTCTTAAAAGTAGACGGGGTGTCTGCCTGACGGACCAAAACTGGGAGTTGGTTCCACAGGAGAGGAGTCTGATAGCTAAAGGATCTGCCTCCCATTCTACTTTTAGAGACTCTAGGAACCACCAGCAGACCTGCAGTCTGAGAGCGAAGTGCTCTGTTAGGAACATACGGGGTAATCAGAGCTCTGATATATGATGGAGCTTGATTATTAAGGGCTTTATACGTTAGAAGGAGAATAACGGGGAACAGACGGACTCCCGAACAAGCAAAAATTAAAGAAAGAACAAGAAGAACATAGCTGTGAAAATGGTCCGGTTCTTGTCTGAACCTGGATGAAAAACCAGAAGTCCAAAGAGAATCTGACGGACCTTCAGAAAGTCCGGAAGACTATAAACCAAAAGTCATTTTTGGATTTGAAGGTGCAAATTCTGAGTTACCCGGGTCATCGCAACAGCAGATTTCTGGATTACAGGACAGACTGCATGAGAAGAAGACATGCAGATATACCGATGTGAAAGTATTACAGATGCCAATGAAAAATAAAGTGTGTTAGAGACATGGCAGAAGGAAAATATCAGGTCCTATAGAAGCAAAGAGCTGTTTCTGATAAAACCATGAAAGCATGAATCTTTTGTCTTTACTTCAGGACAACTGAACCTTTCTCTGTCCAAATATAAACGTCCAGGCGACCTGCATCTTCTGCCTGGTTTGGATCAGATGTTCATGATTTAACTAGTGACCGCTGGAACCTTTCTGCAGCATTTCTGCAGCACATGATGTTGGGCCTGAATGCAGACTTAAGGTTTTAGTTCAGATGCATCTGAGCAAACAGCAGCAGTTCACCTTCTAGTCAGACAAACTGTAGAATATTAATCAGCTGTGTGATAGCGCTCAGTATTTTCTACATGAAGGTGATGGAGAAGGTGGTACCTTCAACTCCTAACCTGAGGGAACGGGTTCTATTTCAGGGCTGAAGGAATCTCGGTGCACTATTCTGTGTTCTTTGAGAACCACATCTATCCAGTGAGCTCAGAGAAGTCCGAGACAACAACCAGAGAACCGGACGGCTCAGCGGACCCTGGACTCAGAGAAATGGTGATGAAGGCTCTGCAGGAGAAAGCCTCTCTTCCTGTCAACCTGGACTCACTGAACTTCCAACCAGGTACGGTTCTACGGTTCTGGTGTTCACATAGCAGTCTGTTGGTACGTGTGCAGCTCATGGAGCCAAAAGGCTCTGAACGTCTTCACAGACAAACGGGCCCCAGCTGTGTGGCTATTAAATGAGGTTAGAAACCAGCATTCAGAGTCTGTAGCTGCCAAACTATAAGTGGACCACCTGGACCCATTCTCCTTTCCTTCCTTCCTCCACTTCCTGTCTCCACTACCTCGGTGCACCCTGGTTCTCCTTCCCTCATGTGTCGTACTACGGATGCAGACCAGCGACAGACTCACCAGGGATTGTGGAGGCGCAGGGTGTGGGGGAGGCAGCGCCTCTGGGTTCTGGGTGGGCTCTGGTTGGCTGGCCCGTTTGGTTCCTGTTGGCTCCGCCCCCTGGTGGAGGGGGGGGGGGGGGGTAGGGCCAGAGTATGGACCGGGTAGGTTGGGTTGTGGTGGTCCCTTTCTACATGTCGTATTAATTAATCCTGTATATTCTTCAGTGATGGTATCAAGGTGTTGGTTGTTCCTGTAATACTTTATCAGCTGGTTCTGCTGTTCTTTATATCTCTCTCTGCAGGTGTAGAAGCAGACTCAGAGGATGTTATATCACTCTCTACCTTTCCTCTGCTCTTTCTCTTTCACCTTTTCTCCCTTTTAGCATTTTGTCTGTTTCTCTCCTTTTTTCCTCTTCTACCTGTTTCTGTGTCCATTGAACATTAAATAGTCCCTGCATAGATTCTAATAAAGCTTCTTTATTTCAATCTAGTGGTAAGGCTGTTGGGCTCCTTCTGGCATTAAGACAATAATTCTTAATGTTACACCTCCAGGCAGGACATGTTAAAAATGTCTTTCATGTGTTTCTGATTGTTCACACAGGCTTTCTATAGTTCTGTCTCTGTACGATTGTCTTGGTAATAGTTTCAGTTCCTGGATCTCACTGACAAAAATCTACTTTTCCAGGAGAGGCGATCATTCTGCCAACATCAGTTCCTGCAGCAGCAGATTTGGAGGTAAAAGCTCCAGTAATGCTAGTTTAGCTCCAGTAATGCTAGTTTAGCTCAAGTAATGCTAGTTTAGCTCCAGTAATGCTAGTTTAGCTCCAGTAATGCTAGTTTAGCTCTGATAGTTTAGCTCCAGTAATGCTAGTTTAGCTCAAGTAATGCTAGTTTAGCTCCAGTAATGCTAGTTTAGCTCCAGTAATGCTAGTTTAGCTCCAGTAATGCTAGTTTAGCTCCAACAATGCTAGTTTAGCTCCAGTAATGCTAGTTTAGCTCCAACAATGCTAGTTTAGCTCCAGTAATGCTAGTTTAGCTCCAACAATGCTAGTTTAGCTCCAGTAAAGCTAGTTTAGCTCCAGTAATGCTAGTTTAGCTCCAGTAATGCTAGTTTAGCTCTGATAGTTTAGCTCCAGTAATGCTAGTTTAGCTCTGATAGTTTAGCTCCAGTAATGCTAGTTTAGCTCCAGTAATGCTAGTTTAGCTCCAACAATGCTAGTTTAGCTCCAACAATGCTAGTTTAGCTCCAGTAATGCTAGTTTAGCTCCAGTAATGCTAGTTTAGCTCTGATAGTTTAGCTCCAGTAATGCTAGTTTAGCTCTGATAGTTTAGCTCCAGTAATGCTAGTTTAGCTCCAATAATGCTAGTTTAGCTCCAGTAATGCTAGTTTAGCTCCAATAATGCTAGTTTAGCTCCAGTAATGCTAGTTTAGCTCTGATAGTTTAACAACATGGTGGATCACATGAAGCTGTAGAACTAAGTCTGACTAGCAGAGTTTAACAAAGTGTTAACGGTCTCTGTGTCGTCTCCACAGTCCAGTGAACCTGATTCACACAACGAGTTTAAAGTGTGGGTCGCTGAGCCAGAGACAGATGAAGCTCAGCCTGTGGCCCCCCCCACCCTGAAGGAGGAGGCAAACGACCTGGTGACCCTGCTGGATCCACACGGAGAGAGTCTGGCAGTGACGGACGGCATGACGGCGACGGGCGATCATTCCCCGGCTCCACGAGACTTTAATGATGAGTCAGCAATTCACACCATGGAAGCCGAGCCATCGAGCCAGGAAGGCGAGGAAGAGGAGTTGCTCATCATCACTCATCAGATTGAAACCATTGATCAGGATGAAACCGGCCGACTGGTGCGTGTCTTCATCCCAACGCCTCCTCTGCTCCTCCAGGAGGAGACGGCTGCTTCCCTCGTCACTCCGTCTCCTAACCTGATACCAGAGGAAGACCTGACTCCTCCTCATCCTCCTCTGGAGGTTCTTCATCCTTCCCCCACAGCTCCGGTTCTATCGGCTGCGTCTCCTCATCCTCGATTAGAGGTTCTTCATCCTTCCCCCACAGCTCCGGTTCTATCTGCTGCGTCTCCTGGTGACCAGGAGCAGACTGACGGTACGAGTCCCAGACCTGCAGCCGTCACTCCCCACGCCCCCACAGAACAACCAGAACCGATGCTCCAGGAGCCAGAAGACACCAATGCTCTCCCAGAGGAGAAGGTAGCTGTGGGGGTCCTAGAACCTGAACCACGGGACGTTCTGGACAAAGAATCCCAGAACGTCAGAGGCTCGCAGACTGAAGCGTATCTAGAACCAGAGGACGTGTCGGCACCGAGCCTCCAGCAAGTTGGGTCAGGGTTAGAAAAGTCAGAACCAGCAGAACTTATATCCAATGTTTCCAGAACGGAGCAGGAACCTGAAATAGAATCAGCTGACATTCTAGAGCGAGAACCCGTTCCTGAGACGGGCTCAGACGAGGCCATAGGCAAAGTTCTCTCAACACAAATAGAAGAACTTAGAGAACAAAACAAAGAGCTGAGAGAGGACGTTATTGAAGCTTCGCTTTTAGTTCCTCAACCTGAGAAAAACCTGGTGGAGGGAGAGGTGGAGTTCGTTGGTTCTAGAGATGGAAACGTTCTACTGAGACCAGATCATGAACTATTCTCTGGTGCTTCAGACAAAGGCCGATCTGAAGTGACGGCAGAAACGCCACCTGAGAATGAAACTGAAGGAGCTGAAGACACGGTTCCTGATTCAACAGACAGAGGAGAACCCATAGCTGCAGAGGACACAGCGCCTGAAGGAACCGAGGACAAGGTTCATGGAGTCACCGAGGAACCAGCAGTCAAAGTAACGCAGGAAAACATGCCCAAGGGCACTGAGGAACGGGTTCCTGATGTCACAGAACGGGTTCCTGATGTTACTGAGGAACGGGTTCCTGATGTCACTGAGGAACGGGTTCCTGATGTTACAGAAGAACAGGTTCCTGATGTTACTGAGGAACGGGTTCCTGACATCACTGAGGAACGGGTTCCTGATGTAACAGAAGAACAGGTTCCTGATGTTACTGAGGAACGGGTTCCTGATGTTACTGAGGAACGGGTTCCTGATGTCGTAAAAGAACGGGTTCCTGATGTCGTGAAAGAACGGGTTCTTGATGTCACTGAGGAACGGGTTCCTGACATCACTGAGGAACGGGTTCCTGATGTCACAGAACGGGTTCCTGATGTCACAGAACGGGTTCCTGATGTCACTGAGAAACGGGTTCCTGATGTCATAAAAGAACGGGTTCCTGATGTCACAGAACGGGTTCCTGATGTCACAGAACGGGTTCCTGATGTCACTGAGAAACGGGTTCCTGATGTCACAAAAGAACGGGTTCTTGATGTCACTGAGAAACGGGTTCCTGATGTCATAAAAGAACGGGTTCCTGGTGTCGCAGAACAGGTTCCTGATGTCATAGAAGAACAGGTTCCTGATGTCATAAAAGAACGGGTTCCTGATGTCATAAAAGAACAGGTTCCTGATGTCGTAGAAGAACGGGTTCCTGATGTCACAGAAGAACAGGTTCCTGATGTCACAGAACAGGTTCCTGGTGTCATAGAAGAACAGGTTCCTGATGTCACAGAACGGGTTCCTGATGTAATAAAAGAACGGGTTCCTGATGTCATAAAAGAACAGGTTCCTGATGTCGTAGAAGAACGGGTTCCTGATGTCACAGAAGAACAGGTTCCTGATGTCACAGAACAGGTTCTTGGTGTCATAGAAGAACAGGTTCCTGATGTCACAGAACGGGTTCCTGATGTAATAAAAGAACGGGTTCCTGATGTCACAGAACAGGTTCCTGATGTCGTAGAAGAACAGGTTCCTGATGTCACAGAAGAACAGGTTCCTGATGTCACAGAAGAACAGGTTCCTGATGTCACAGAAGAACAGGTTCCAGATGTCATAAAAGAACGGGTTCCTGATGTCACAGAAGAACAGGTTCCTGGTGTCGCAGAACAGGTTCCTGATGTCATGGAAGAACAGGTTCCTGGTGTCATAGAAGAACGGGTTCCTGATGTCATAAAAGAACAGGTTCCTGATGTCGTAGAAGAACGGGTTCCTGATGTCATAAAAGAACAGGTTCCTGATGTCGTAGAAGAACGGGTTCCTGATGTCACAGAAGAACAGGTTCCTGATGTCACAGAAGAACATGTTCCTGATGTCACAGAAGAACGGGTTCCTGATGTCACAGAAGAACATGTTCCTGATGTCACAGAAGAACGGGTTCCTGATGTCACAGAAGAACAGGTTCCTGATGTCACAGAAGAACATGTTCCTGATGTCACAGAAGAACGGGTTCCTGATGTCACAGAAGAACGGGTTCCTGATGTCATAAAAGAACATGTTCCTGATGTCACAGAAGAACGGGTTCCTGATGTCACAGAAGAACAGGTTCCTGATGTCACAGAAGAACAGGTTCCTGACGTCACAGAAGAACGGGTTCCTGACGTCATAAAAGAACGGGTTCCTGATGTCATAAAAGAACGGGTTCCTGACGTCACAGAACAGGTTCCTGATGTCGTAGAAGAACGGGTTCCTGATGTCACAGAAGAACAGGTTCCTGATGTCACAGAAGAACATGTTCCTGATGTCACAGAAGAACAGGTTCCTGATGTCATACAAGAACAGGTTCCTGATGTCGTAGAAGAACGGGTTCCTGATGTCACAGAAGAACGGGTTCCTGATGTCACAGAAGAACAGGTTCCTGATGTCACAGAAGAACGGGTTCCTGACGTCATAAAAGAACGGGTTCCTGACGTCACAGAACAGGTTCCTGATGTCGTAGAAGAACGGGTTCCTGATGTCACAGAAGAACAGGTTCCTGATGTCACAGAAGAACGGGTTCCTGATGTCATAAAAGAACAGGTTCCTGATGTCACTGAAGAACGGGTTCCTGAAGTCACTGAAGAACAGGTTCCTGGTGTTGTAGAAAAGGTTCCTGATGTCACAGAAGAACAGGTTCCTGGTGTTGTAGAAAAGGTTCCTGATGTCATAAAAGAACGGGTTCTTGATGTCACAGAAGAACAGGTTCCTGATGTCATGGAAGAACGGGTTCCTGATGTCACAGAAGAACGGGTTCCTGATGTCACAGAAGAACGGGTTCCTGATGTCGAAGAACAGGTTCCGGATGTCACAGAAGAACTGGTTCCTGATGTCATAGAGCAGGTTCTTGGTGTCATAGAACATGTTCCCGGTGTCGTAGAACAGGTTCCTGGTGTCATAGAGCAGGTTCCTGGTGTCATAGAGCAGGTTCCTGATGTCACAGAAGAACGGGTTCCTGGTGTTATAGAACAGGTTCCTGGTGTCATAAAACAGGTTCCTGAAGAACGTGTTCCTGACATTATAGAGGACCGGTTGTCCAAAGTCACAGAAGAACACGTTCCTGAAGTTAGAGAGGAAAGGGTGAACCTGGGTGGAGGTACTGATGACGTCTGGGAACCAGAGGAACCGGTTCCTGAGGTGTCTGCGTCAGATGAAGCAGCTGAAGACAAATCCATCAGTGTCGCTGTAGAAGTTCCCCATGCAGAACATTCTGCCGACGGCAGGCCAGGGAACATTACAGAGGCAGAACCTTCTCCACAGCCTGGAGAGAACCCTGAAGCTAGACATGAATCTGAAAGTCCAGACCTAGAGATCGTGTCAGAACCAGACAAAGACAAATCTGACTTCAGACCAGCAATCGTAGGGTCAGAACCCGAGAGAGAACCCGAGAGAGAACCCGAGAGAGAACCCGAGAGAGAACCCGAGAGAGAACCCGAGAGAGACGCCAGTGAACCGCCTGCCGAGTCAATCAAGATCCTCCACACTCTCCACATGGAGAGCATGGAAGAACTCCACTACAGAGAAGACGCTCGTCGGGTTCTGGAAGAGGAGGAACCTCCTGCGGTTGGTTCTGATCATCTCAGTCCATCAGAGGAAGATCTTCTGCCCGTCATGCCGGGACTCATCCAGCCCTCACAGGAACATCTCATCCGTCCAATCCCAGAAGGTTCCCCCATGGAGGACGGGGCTGAGGTGGACAGCGGTTCTTCCAGAACACCAGAACCTCGGGACAGTGGTCTTCAGTCTGAAGCAGCTGCCTCAGGTAAGCAGACGTCTCCAGTTAAGGTCCATCATTATCTTCTCTGAGGAGGTGGAACACCTGGAACGTCTCCAGTTAAGGTCCAACATTATCTTCTCTGAGGAGGTGGAACACCTGGAACGTCTCCAGTTAAGGTCCATCATTAGCTTCTCTGAGGAGGTGGAACATCTGGACTGGATGTCTTCCTGCTGGACTCCATCAGAGACACGTTTAGGAGACATCAGCCACGTTGGGTCTTCTGCTCCAGGTCCTAACTCAATTCTCTTTGAAACAGCTGCAGAGACCGGGGTCCCACCAGCCCAGAGACCAGAAGAAGGGACCTCCATACCCGCCGTAGATGCCTCCTCTGCTCCTCCAGCTTCTGTCGATGTGCTCCAGGTCTCCTCACCTGGCCCAACGCCTGACTCTGGGTTCTATGAGGAACCAGGGGACAGAACCCAACCCAGAGAGCCTTCTGCTGTTGGTGCTCATGACGTCTGGGAAGAAGAGCCTGAAGGCCTCACCTCCCCTCCAGCGGGGGGGCCGGAGCAGATGAAGGTGCTGAGAACCTCAGCGCCTGCAGGAGAGGAGCGCAGCAGGGCCGGCGTCACGGCCCCGCCCCCTCTGACCTACCTGACCACGCCCACCATGACCACGGCCAGCAACGGGCAGGAGCTGGTGGTCTTCTTCAGCCTGCGTCTCACCAACATGGACTTCTCTGAGGACCTCTTCAACAGGACCTCATCTGAGTACAGGTCCTTGGAGAACACGCTTCTAGATGTGGTGAGTGGAACCACAAAGACATGCAGGTTTATTCCTGTAGAACCTGCGTGAGAACGTGAAACGTTCAGGGGATAACAGGAAGGCTGGAGGTCAGGTTGTGGTGATCCACCCCGCCCCCTCATGATGGGGTTCACCTCCTGGTCTGGGGGCTGGACACCCCTCTGGGGCGCAGGTGCCTGGACCTGGGAGACAAGGATGGGTGGTGAGTGTGAGTACTAGAGTCTGCATGGGGGGCTCTAGGGAGAGAACGTGAAACGTTCAGGGGATAACAGGAAGGCTGGAGGGAGCGCTAAGCATCAAGGCTTTAGCGTTAAATAGTTAACGAGCGTTCAGGCAGGAAGGCTAGAACAACGTTTCTCATTAAAAGGAGCAGCGGGCCGCCTGGTCGGGTCTTGGCTGGGGGTGGCGCTCTCACACTCTCCCCTGGAATATGGGGGGGGGGGTTAGGTATAGAGGACGGGGTGTGGGGGAGGTAGCACCTCTGGTTGGTTAGGTCATATTGGCCCCATCTGCGGGGGGATGGGCCCGTGGGTGGTTTGGTCTGGGACCGGGGTGGGGGGTTAGGACCAGAGTATGGACCGGGTAGGTCAGGTTGTAGAGACCCCCCCCCCCCCCTCATGATGGGGTTCACCTCCTGGTCTGGGGGCTGGACACCCTCTGGGGCGCAGGTGCCTGGACCTGGGAGACAAGGATGGGTGGTGAGTGTGAGTACTAGAGTCTGCATGGGGGGCTCTAGGGAGGGAACGTGTTAGTGTGTACGGGGTTTTCTGTTTGTCCATTTGTCCGGTTGGGTTGGTCCTGCCCCCCCCCCATCCAGGGACATCTCAGGTCTCCACTAAGTGTGGAGCCCATCCCCCCCTCCTGCGTTGGTGGTCCTTCATGTCCGGGGCTGGGTGCTCGGGTGGACAGTGGCTCACTCCTGGCAGCAGCTTTGTGGGGCCTGGGCCCCGTGGCTCTGTCAGGGGCCCCGTGGCTCTGTCAGGGCCCCTGGGGTCTCTGGGCCCTCGGCTGGATCCACTCTGCCATAGCTGACTGCCGGCAGACTCCATAGGATCATCCCTGCAGCTCCCGGGGGGTTCAGCATTGGGGGTTTCCTGGAGTTTGTCTCTCCTCTTACCTTGGGTGGGGGAGGCAGACTCCCTGTGCTGGTCCCTCGTGGGCCCCTTATCTCTGGGGGTCCCTTCAGGCATCTGGGGTTCTGGTTCCCCAGCGTCTGCCTCGGTGCTCTGGGGGTCTTTGGTTCCTCACAGCCACTGCTGAGCATTTTCCTCATGGATAAACCTCACAGACACAAGTTCACTCTCACCAACACCTGCAGGTGATCCAGGTGCTACAGACTCACTTCCATCCATAAACCCTGTTATTACCTTCAGCTGTCACTTTCTACATGTCGTATTAATTAATCCTGTTATTACCTTCAGCTGTCACTTTCTACATGTCGTATTAAACCTGATATTATGGCTGTGGATCTCTCCCAGGTCAGCTGTTCTCCTGCACAGCTTAGAAACATCACAAACAGCCTGTTTTCATGGTAGCCGGCTGTTCAAGCGCCGATGTTGGAACAGTGCAGGGATTTAGTCAGCCTGGATTCTGCCTCCATGTGTGGCCAGTCTGCGGCCCCCAATCAGATCCAGAGTTCCCCCAATGTGAACAGAGAGGATTGTAGCGTGGCCAGGCCCTTCATGCTGTCACATTTACTGTGGCCTTATGGCCTTTGAGTCTGATCTTATTTTCCTGTTGGCTGATTTCACAGCAGTACGATGAGTTTTTCCAGGGCCGGCCGTTCTTTCGTGATCCTTGGAAGGATTTCTGATACATCAGACACCAGGCCACAGATCAAAGGGTTATAAATTAACACCTCTGTGTTTTTCTTGTTGCAGAAATGTTTAATCCAACTTATAGATCCATTGCATTATATCAGGGTCTGGTGAAGATTCTCAGTCATCCAGGTCATGGTCATTCCAAAAAAAGGTAAAAAACAAAGCAACTGGACTTGTTTTCCGTAGTTGAAGACGTTTCGCTTCCTCTCCCGGAAGCTTTCTCAATTCAAAAAGTCTGGAGTAATGATGAGTAACAAGCTTTATACCATACCAGACCAAGGCCTGTAATGGCTTAGATAACATGCAAATTCAACCGAAACAGGACCACCCCTTAGTAATGGGCGGTCGTAAAAACCATTAAGCCAGCGGAATGGACCGAAACTGGTCCACTCCTCTGTAACGAGGAGTCGTTAGAGTGTTATTGGCTTGGCTTAAAGGAACAATGTTTTAATCACCTGAATGAGGGTGAGAGTTAAGTTGACGATTGGCTGGAATTAATCCTATAGCTGTGTTGTAAGTTTTTGAGAGTTGGAACCTAAGGCCTCCTCCTCTGTTTAAGGTTGGTCTTTCTCTCTTGACGTAGATGGCTTCCTTCACACCCCTTTCAAACCATCTGTCTTCTTTGTCCAAAATGTGAACATTTTGGTCCTCAAAAGAGTGTCCTTTGTCCTTTAGGTGTAAGTGGACAGCAGAGTCTTGACCTGAGGAGGTAGCTCTCCTGTGTTGAGCCATGCGTCTGTGGAGAGGTTGTTTGGTTTCTCCAATATAAAGATCAGAACATTCCTCACTGCACTGAACTGCAGACACCACTCCGCTCATCTTAGGTTTGGGGGTTTTGTCCTTGGGATGCACCAGCCTCTGTCTGAGGGTCCTGTTTGGTTTGAAATGTACTGGGATTTTATGTTTGGAGAAAATCCTCTTGAGTTTTTCAGAGACTCCAGCAACATATGGGATGACGATGTTTTTGCGTTTATTCTTCTCACCATTATGTTCTGCAGCGGGTCTTTTGGATTTTCTTGCTGATTTGACAAAAGCCCAGTTGGGGTACCCACAGGTTTGGAGGGCATCTCTGATGTGTTTCTGTTCCTTGTGCAAAAACTTACAACACAGCTATAGGATTAATTCCAGCCAATCGTCAACTTAACTCTCACCCTCATTCAGGTGATTAAAACATTGTTCCTTTAAGCCAAGCCAATAACACTCTAACGACTCCTCGTTACAGAGGAGTGGACCAGTTTCGGTCCATTCCGCTGGCTTAATGGTTTTTACGACCGCCCATTACTAAGGGGTGGTCCTGTTTCGGTTGAATTTGCATGTTATCTAAGCCATTACAGGCCTTGGTCTGGTATGGTATAAAGCTTGTTACTCATCATTACTCCAGACTTTTTGAATTGAGAAAGCTTCCGGGAGAGGAAGCGAAACGTCTTCAACTACGGAAAACAAGTCCAGTTGCTTTGTTTTTTACCTTTTTTTGGTATATCAGGGTCCTTGTTCCTGTGGCGTGTTTTTTCCTCTGGTAGCTTAGAGTGAAGATTGTTGACGTACCTGTGATTGATGTCATGATGCTCCTGGGTCTCATGCTGGAGCGGAGCGAATCTGTTTAGTAGATTTCCAGCATTTCCAGCATTTCCAGCATTTCCAGCAGGTTTACGCCCATCCTGTGTTGGGAGAACAGCCCGTTCTCCAAACACTGTTTGTTCTCTGAGTCGCTGGGCTGGTGGTCATCTCCAGAATCACAGGCAGAGTCGTTTCTATACGCGGCGTTTACATCATGATTCACTTCAGTCTGCAGATCTTCAGCTCCATAACAGCTGTTTTCTGTAGAAACGTGTCAAAGTCCTCTGTGGTGAAGGCATCTTCTGCTGAATACAGCTGGAATCAGGCGGTTCTTCTCCAGATCCGCTTCATGTTGAATTCTTTCCATAACAGAACTTTTCCAGAGAACCGACTCCTCTGGGGTGTAAAGAATCATCTTGTGTGGATCAGCTGAAAACTAAAATAAATCAATCCAAGATGGCTGACAGATAAAAAGGTTTGAGCACGTTTAACTCAGTCAGGGAGAAGAGGCCCATCTCATCTGCAGCCAAAAGGAGAACCAGGAGAGATTATTCTGGGCCGTTCAGAACCAGAAACCCGTCAGAACACGATGAGCACGGCTGATGTTCTGCTGAGAAGTCCATCGGTTCTCTGCTGACGATAAAATGACATGCAGTGTAACTTTAGACGTGGACGCTATGTTCTCACGACCGTTCACTGTTACCTGCATCGTCACCAGAACCGCAGAACCCAATCTTTAAAACAAGAGAGAGGGTTGCACATTAAGGGTTCGGTTCTGGTTCTACTGGCTTCCTGCAGGGAAGCCCTGTAGTTCCTCTTCTCTCCAGGGTTTGGTTCTGGGGACTGAACTGAGCTCTAAGAAGGTGGATTTAGAATAAAACAGAACTTTATGGTCATAGTTTGGTTCCTATAAAAGACTTCAGTAGTTCTGGGTCAACAGCGATTCATTAATAATCCACAAAGCAACGATGCCACTGATTCTCTGCAGAACGGGACAGAACCGGCAGGTTCTAGACTGCCTAACCCACATTTAACTCCTAACAGGTCCGTTTAGCTTTATTCTTTTAAATCGCTGCTCATTTAAACCACATTAACGTGTAAATGATTGTGGCCTTACAGCAGAACCCCACTGGGTGGTTCTGAAGCCGTTCAGGTTCTTAAATGAAGCTCCTTCTAGAGTAAAGGTTGCATTTTCCTCTGTTTTCAGAGTGAAATGATGGATTCTCTGTTTTACTGCCATCCAGAACATCCCGGTCTGTAACTCTGAAACAAACGGGTCAGAACTTTATGGCGAGTGAAGGATTTACGGCTAGACAGGAAGTAATGTCGGCTTAATGGACCGGGTCGAACTAGAATCCCCTGCAGAACTGGATCGGTACGCAGGGCCTCCCGGTTCTGGAGCTTCAGGCCGTTCTGCGCGTTTCTGCACAGGTTGAGGATGTGAGGACCTCAGCTGCATCTTCTCATGATTGGTCCTCAGCAGCAGAGTCAGATGTTCTCTGCAGGTTCCCACCAGGTTCTGACCAGTTCCCACCAGGTTCTGACCAGTCCTCTGCAGGTTCCCACCAGGTTCTGAGCAGTTCTTTGCAGGTTCCCACCAGGTTCCCACCAGGTTCCCACCAGGTTCTGACCCGGTTCTGACCCGGTTCTGACCAGTCCTCTGCTTCCTGTTGCAGCTGCTGCCGTACCTGCAGGCCAACCTGACCGGCTTCAGGAAGCTGGAGATCCTGAACTTCAGGAAGGGCAGCGTTGTGGTCAACAGCAAGATGAAGTTCTCCAGGTCGGTTCCGTACAACCTGACCGAGGCCGTGCGCTGCATCCTGGAGGAGTTCTGCTCGTCAGCCGCCAGGAAGCTGCGGCTGCAGATCGACCGCCGCTCCCTGGACGTGGAGCCAGGTGAGGTCCATGTACCTGGATCACCTGGTCCATCAGTTCTCAGCGGTGCTGCTGGGTTTGTAGATGCTCAGGATGTTCAGCAGCTCCACCTTCCAGAGCTTCTCTGTCAGGACTGGACTTTGGTTCTGTGCTTCAAACCTGCTGTCACAGGGAAGAGTTCTGGTGGGACTCCAGGTTGTGGTCTACCTGAACGATTCCCAGCGGTTCTGGCAGCTAAAGTCCGGCTGTAGGATGATCTTCTTCTCACTCCAGGTCTCTAATCCTGGTTGTCCTCCTTCTCTCTGCAGCCGACCAGGCCGACCCGTGCCGGTTCCTGGCCTGCGGAGACTTTTCCCGCTGCAGGGTGGACGGCTGGAGCCGGGAGGCCCGGTGTGTGTGTGAGCCGGGCTTCCTGTCCGTGGACCAGCAGCCCTGCAGGAGCGTCTGCGTCCTGCAGCCGCAGCGCTGCCCACACGGCCAGTGTCACCTGGTTCCAGGACGAGGAGCCGAGTGCAGGTAATTCACGAGGACCAGGAAGTTCTGCACCTGAACCCCCGATCTGCTCCTGGACCCCCGATCTGCACCTGGACCCCCGATCTGCTCCTGGACCCCCGATCTGCTCAGACCCCTGATGATCTAGCAGATTCCAGCTCCATGTGGCTGAAGCTAAATGTGACGTCGTTAAATCGTTGTTAGAGTAAAACTGTAAAGTTGGTCAAAGTGACCGATCAGTTTTGGTTTCTTCACCAGAGCATATAATCATAAGAAGTGTAATTAATGTTATGTCTTTAGGACAGGGGCCTTAACAGGGGCACTGGCCCCTCTTGGCCCCTGGCTAGAACCGCCCCTGGGGTCCATGCAGGTTCTGGTTCTTCAGAACCAGCAGCAGCTGGACAGACCTGGGATGATGATCTGGTCCACAGACTGAGAGGACATGAAGGTGGTGGACTCCAGAACCTCCTGAGAACCAACCGAGGCCTCAGGCTGCTGCTGACATCCTGACAGCTCCTCTGGGGACCAGGAGATCTAACCAGAGCTGAGGAGGAAACATCTGCTGCAGATTTATCTGCTGCAGATTTATCTTCTCATCAGCTGCAGAAGATAATCTGATTCTCATAGATCTGCTGTTTGCTCTTAAATCACCGAGAACTCGTTAAAGTTTTCTGCTGCAGGAAGCAGGAAGATCATAAAGTCACTGATGACACCGAGTCGTCATACCTGAAGGCTGAACAGGTGCTTCAGCTGGATCTCTCGGTTGGTGAGGCGCCGCCTCCTGGCCGGGCCGGGCTGGACCGGACCGACTGAGGATCTGAAAAGTGTGGAGTGCACTTCTGTTCAGCCCTACTGAGAAGTCAACACCTCAATACAGGCAACTCTAATGAATTATTCAGAGATTCTCATGAAGGGGGACCCAGAGCTGCAGCAGAACCTGCAGTAGAACCTGGAGCAGAACCTGCAGTAGAACCTGGAGCAGAACCTGCAGTAGAACCAGGAGCAGAACCTGCAGTAGAACCAGGTTCAGGGTGGTGGTTCTGCTGGAAGGTGGACCTCCAGAACCTGGACTGCAAGCTGGATTCTCACGGTATTTGTTAGTTCAGAACCCACGAGAATCCACCTCGCCCCGCCCTCACCTCAACCGTTCAGAACCGAACCCAAACCGGAGCGTCTGGGCCAATCACGTGGCAGTATGGAGGTTTAAGGCGGGACATACAGCTGCGATGAAACGACTGATCTTCAGGAGGTTCTGCTGCTGCTGACCGTTTAACCTGTTCCTCCTAATCTCACACGGATGGAGCAGAACCAGAACCACAGTCTGGGTTGCCGGGTCAGAATCTCCAGTCTCAGGTCTCCTGGTTTTCCACCAGGATGGTCCTGATTCTTCTCCATCCATCCTCCCCAGCATGATGCTGCCTCCCCCGTGCTTCACCGTGGGGCGTTCAGGGTCCCATCCGTCCTCCTCACATCAGATGTTCTGCTGATCTCAGATCTGCAGGTTGGTTTTCTCACCTGGTTCCTGTTTCTTCTTCTTCAGACCGCACAGCGGATCTGTGGCGCCGAGCCGTTAGGAAGACGTACTGGACCAGACGGCACCGGGGATTAAAGGTACTGATTCAGGGGGACTGTGAGCTTTCTGCAGCTCTCCTCCTGATCCTCCTCCTCCTCCTCCATCTCCTCCTCCTCCTCCTCCTCCTCCTCCTCCTCCTCCCCTTCCTCCTCCTCCATCTCCTCCTCCTCCTCCTCCTCCTCCCCCTCGGCTGTTTCTGCCTGATCTGGGCTGGATCAGTGATCGGCTGCCGGGTCTGGAGGCAGGAGGATCTCCCTGCAGCGCTGCAAAGGTTAAAAGCTGCGGAGCTGCAGGGAGGTCCTCCTGCCTCCGCCTCTCCTGCAGAGGAGGGAACCCTCAGCTGGACGCTCAGCGATGAAGAATCCTCACAGAACCCATTTTAAAAGAAAAGCTCAACTAGAACTCCAACAGAACCAGATAAAGACTAAAGCTGGAAGGAAGGAGCTGCAGGACAGGCGGAGAACCAGGACCTCCTGCTGCTCCTCTCAGATCTTTAGTTTCTCTGCGGACTGACCCAACGTAGAAAATGTTCTGATCCAGAGTGCAGAGCTGCTGAGGGCCAACCGGGTCTAATAATTCTGTCTTGATGTTCCTGCAGGAACACGAGGCGGCAGCAGGAAGATCCAGAGGAGCCCAGCTGGTGGACCTGGTTCCGTCTGATCAGGAAACCCTCTGATGGGAACATCCCAGAGAAAAACCCAACTCCACCATTAGTTTCTGGTTCTGAATGAGCAGATTAAACCGGATCGCTTCAGATATCAGGACAAGAACCTCGTCTGGTCTACATCAGAACTTCAACTGTCTCAGGATTCTTTGACTAGGCCGTTGGATCGCCTTTCTGACGGCTACTGTTGGGGCTCATGGTTCTGTTCATGACCCGGTTAGCCAGGTCCACTCTGGTTTGGGTTTTATTTGGTTCTGTCCAAAGCTGCTGCTGAATCAGGAGGCCTGGAGGTCTTCTAGGTTCTATCATTTCTGAGGAGGAAAGACCTCAGAAATGATAGAAATAGAGTCTGAGCTGGAGCTCCTGGTTCTGGTTCTGGTCAGTTCTCTGAGCTGCAGCTCACACCTCGGGCTGAACCTGCTGAGATGTTCTCGTCTCTGCAGGACGGTGGACCTCATGCAGATTCACACTTCTCACCAACTATTACATGAGAAACTATTATTAGAATGTATATTCATCCATCATCCATTCATTCATCCATTTTCTGACCCGTTTATTCCCTCACTGGGCGGGAGGCGGGGTTTACCCTGGACAGGTCACCAGTCTGTCGCAGGGCATCACACACATATTTTTATTATAAATAATAATAATAAATAATTTCCTGCTGCTGTGAGGCGCCGTCACTTAAGCAGCAGATCTGGAGCATTCAGTGTATAACAGAACGCTAACTTTATCACTAAATGGACTTTATAACATTCAAACCAAAACCATGTATCTAGATTCACATTTTAAACCAGTTTTTATGTATTATTATATATCTGTAATTAGCCTAAAACCAGAGCAGGGTTCTGCAACCCTGACCATTCCACCTCAGCTGAATAAAAGTACCAGAAAAACGACGACCTAGAAGAAATTTGTGATTTTTAAAGAGTATATTTATTTTAGAGTTTTAAAATAAGCAGGAAAGATGGAAACATTTCCTTCAATAGGATGCTGATATTGGTGTCAATAAAAAAAACTGTTTCTAACGTGATGCCAAGAAAAATAGATGTAAAAATTATTCCTGGTGTTTTATTGTGGAAATATTCCCTGGAAAGAATGTAAAACTGTTTTATATCATGTTTAAGTAAAAACCTTCGTTACACTGCAAAAATGTATCTAAAGACAACTAAAATGTTCTTAAAGTTAGTCTATTCGTCCTTGATTTGAGCCAGTAAATAAGATTATCTGCCAATGAAATGAGTATCTTTGCCCCTAAAATAAGAAAATTAGACATCTTGCACTTGAAATAAGATTATTGAGATGAATTGTTCCTATTTTAAGTGGAAAAATCTTATTTCATTGGCAGATCATCTTATTTATCTGCTCAAATCAAGGACAAATGCACTCATTTCAAGAAGATTTGACTTATTTTTAGTTCCGTTTTTGCAGTGCATAAGAGCCTTTGTAGAAGGTCCAGAGAGCCACATGTTGCAGAACCTGCAGAACCGGACCGTCACCGTGGGGTCAGGGTTAGCAGCTCGTTCAGAGTCTTCCTCCCTCAGTAACAACATCCACAGCGAAGAGCAGCACTTCCACACGATGCGTTCACTGACTGCTAGACGATCAGATTTCTGAGTGTTCTACAGGCTGATCAGCACTAAACGTTGGTGATAGAAAGAAATCCTAAACCTGATTCAGACGGACAGCGTCTGCAATAGAACAGAATAGAAACGCCTTTCCAGGTTCTACGTCCTGCATCAGAGTTACGCTGCAAGGTTCTGTGCCTAGACACAGTAGAGTCTGGAGATGACCTTCTCAGGTTCTCCATCCTGTTCCACACGTTCCTCAGACAGAACTCTGATGAAGGCCAGGTCCAGTTTTGTCCTGATATCTGAAGCCTTGGAGAGAAGAACCTTCCTGGAGAACCTCACAGGTTCTCTAGAGACCTTCAAGTCCCGTCCACCTGCAGGAGAAAAACCCTCCCCTCTGGTCAGAGGGGAGGAACAGAGGTCAGCCTGCAGAGACTGGACCCAAAGGACCGGTTCTGTGCCACCGTGGTTCTGATGGAGCGGTTCTGTGCCACCGTGGTTCTGATGGACCGGTTCTGTGCCACCGTGGTTCTGATGGACCGGGGCAGCCTTCAGATCAACTTCCTGGCCGTTTAGCAGAGACCTGGTGACGACACGGACCCGATGGCGGCGCCGCAGAACCACACGAGAACATTTAAATAAACTTTATTTTGTTGTTAGAACCGGTAGAACAGACTCAGCGGTTTGATGATTCTGGTTCTGAGCTGATGAAACCCAAACCCACAACTCTGGACCTACTGAACAGAACCTCCAGGAGATCAGTCCACGGTTCTGTTGCTTTGTATGGTTGGTTCTGGTGTCTCATCTCCTGACGACCTGCAGGTTCTGTTGGGTTTTGTTCAGCCCGTTCCCATGGTGATTAAAGACGGTACCGGTACTTTTGGGTGAGTGGGCCGGTACCGGTAAGACGGCACCTTGTTCCAATAATCTGCAGTGATGCAGCTTTACAGCAACGACCTTTTGTGTCAACAGAACCGTTCTGTAACAGAACCCAGTATTATGGTTCTGGTCCAATATTCTAACTGTCAGAACCTGAACTCATGGTTTTCAGACGCTGGATGCCAGAATCATCCAAACCGACCCGCTGAAATGATCTGTGAGGTTCCGGTTCCTGAACTGAAGACTGAAATGAACTTTGAAGTTCTGATGGTTCTGGTGCGGAGGATCCGAGGGAACCGCCAGAACCCAGATGTGACTGAACTCATAACAGCTTAATAGAACAGATGTAGCGTTTAATCCGAGCTCTCGGGTCAACATGGACTTCTGGTGAAACGCTGAAGACTGGACCCGGACCGGTCCGGTCAAAACGACCCGGTCCGGACCGAACCGGGTCGTTTTAACCGGACCTCTCAGGATGCCAGGTTAATTTTGTCTGTGAAATGTGTTTAATGTGTTGAATAAAAGCTGTTTTTGTGATGCGTGTTTCTGGCTGTTTGGACCCGTAGGAAACAGGAAGTAAACAGGAAGTGAAACAGGAAACAGGAAGTGAAACAGGAAGTAAACAGGAAATGCTTTTATTCATGGGTTAGAGATCGGCGTTAGAACCGGGACAGAGGCGGTTCTTCCCAAACGGCGTGCTGACCCGGCAGCACCTTCACTTCTGGTCCCTGATGTTCTGTCGGGTCTGCGGTCCAGTTCCACCTGCATGACGGAGTCGGTCCGGTCGCTCTAGAACCGTCCACAGAGTTCTGACCGACCCACAGTGGTTCTGGCAGTCATCAGATGGAGAACTGGACCCGGACAACAGGCAGCCTGGAGGATAGGAACCCTTCACCTGAGCAGGTACCGATGGAGGCCGGTTCTGACCCGACTCCAGAAACAGGAAACGGAACCAGGCTGCCACTGACAAACCAAACAAGCTGAACGTTAACATGAAGGGGTCCGTTTGGGAGGAACCGGTACCATGAGCAGAATCATCTGTCAGAACATTGGTCACATCGTTGGTTTGCAGGAGGCCGGGTCCAAACTGGACCGGGAGCTGGTTCTTGTTCTGGTGATCCGTTTGGGTTCAGCAGAACCCAGCTGAGGGACGTGGAGTGATGCTGACAGGACTTATCAGCGGATCGTGTTCCGGACTTCATGCATCCTGCGGCTCCTGGAGCCAAACCTCCACACTGATCAGAACCGCTCTGGACCCTGAACGGGTCAGAACCAGGACGCCGTTTGGACCTGCAGACGCTGAGCTGAAGCTAAACCCAATAAAGGCAGCAGAGACGTTGGACCTGGACAGAACCTCTAGGCTGAATGTTAACGGCATTTGTAAAGAAGTCCAGTTTTCGGAACCAGGCTCTTTGTTCTGGTTCCGGGTCCGATTCGTTCTCGCCTTCCATGTTTTATTGCTTCTTATTTGGAGCCACAAAAGTAGAAATGATTCTCCCAAAAATAAACTCTATTTGGACCGCCCCGGTACCAGAACTATTCTGACAACAGGCTCAGGGTCCGCCCCTACAGACGGGGGAGCCACGGGTCACATCTCCATGTTGCATAATTAGTTCACCTTTTCCTGGACAAACAGGAAGTGACATCAGAGCTCAGAACCAGGAAACCCCGCCCCCAAATTTAAATCAAACAGTGAGAAAAACTGATTCATTCATCATTTAAATCACGTCCAGGAGAACCAATCAGAGGCAGCCGGACCGGGACCTTTCCTGTTCTGGAAGAACCAATCAGCTGGACCGAGCCGTGAGGACGGCAGCGATTGGCTGGAATGATCAGGAAATAATTACAATAAACGAGATGATTTCATGTGGGGAGGAAACAGTCCGGCTCTTCAGCAATTAAACCCGTTAATGAGATTTAAGGCCTCAGTTAGACGTGCAGTGATGCGACGGGGAACAGAACCCCCCGGGGAACAGAACCCCCCGGGGAACAGAACCGGATGTGATCAATTACTGAGATTAACCCCCCGAGGAGCAGCAAAGAAACTAAAGGACAGGTGAGGAACCGCCGTCCGGGCGAGCGTCCTGCGGCCCAGAGCGCTCCGACACCGTCCGAGTCCGCGGGCCTGGGTCCGGTCCGGTTACTTCAGCATGCTCTGCAGCATGGCGGTGGCGTAGGTGGGCCGCGCCTGCCGGCTCTCGATGGCGCTGCGCAGGTACTGGACGCCGCCGCAGCGTTCCCAGATCTCCTCGAACTGCCGAGGAAGGATCTCTGCTCCCCGCTTCCTCGACAGACCCGTCTCCTCCAGGCTCAGCTCGCACATCTCCATGTCGTCCTTCCCTGGAGGCAGAAACACAACGTCAGCGCGAGGCGGAACCGTCAACGGGAGGCAGAACCGCCACAGGAAACAGAACCGCCCACAGGAAACAGAACCGTCCACAGGAGGCAGAACGTCAGCGGGAGGCGGAACCGTCAACGGGAGGCGGAACCGTCAGCGGGAGGCGGAACCGTCAACGGGAGGCAGAAACACAACGTCAGCGCGAGGCGGAACCGTCACAAGAAACAGAACCGTCACAAGAAACAGAACCGTCAGCGGGAGGCGGAACCGTCAGCGGGAGGCGGAACCGCCACAGGAAACAGAACCGTCAACGGGAGGCGGAACCGCCCACAGGATGCAGAACCGCCCACAGGAAGCGGAACCGCCCACAGGATGCGGAACCGCCCACAGGATGCGGAACCGCCCACAGGAAGCGGAACCAGCAGGCCGGTGTTATCAGTTGTTAACTGGGCCGGTTCTTAGAACCAAAGAAGGACAGGAACAGCCAGACTGGCACCATGCTCTGTAGCTACAGTGAAATGAAGAGTGGGCCTTGCTGGTTCTGGTTCTGGTGGACCTCCCCATGTTGAAGCATCCCACTGATGCTCCAGAACCAGTTTACCAGCAGGTTCTGGCAGCTTCATAATGTCACCAGAATCCACTCTGTTCCTTTAGAAAAGGTTCTGCTACTGGTACCACTGGGTCTGGAAAGGATCAGAACCGCCTCCCTGACCCGTTAAGAGTATTTAAATATCTAATTGAACGGGATGATCATATTCTGTAGGCAGATTAAGTTACAGGACCGGGTCGGAACAGGTTCCGAACATCTCCCTCCCTCTCAGCTGATTTGGGTTTACTGGCTGCAGAACCTGTAGCGGTTCTGATCCGGTTTGGAGCTTTTCTAGAGCCCAGCCTTCTTTATTTTACCCATCCAGAACCAGGGCCCTCTCTGGTGCCGCTGGGTTCTGATGGTTCTGCTCAGCAGCAGGTCTAGTCTGGACAGACGGGCTGAGGACACGTCGGTCCACACAGTGGTTCTGAAAGTCCATTTTCAGCAGCACCATTAAGTGTCGGGCGGACTCATGGTTCTGGTAATGCAGTCTGGTGCTGGGCCTTCTCCATAACAGAACCAGCAGTAAGTGATTAAATCTTTTAAAGCTTCCCTAAATGCTCCGGTTGACCCGGTGGACTACAGAACGGTTCTGCTGGTTCTAGAGATCTGCGGCTGAGCGTCAGACCGCCGGCGGCGATGGAGACAATAGAGATAATTTTAATTTGGATCAGTTGTCAGATTTCTTATCTGATTTGGTGTTAAATACTGATAAGGTTATTATAGTGGGTGATTTTAACATCCATGTTGACACAGAATGTGATAACCTTAGTGTAGCCTTTAAAACTATCCTAGATTCAATTGGTTTTGCTCAAAATGTGCATAAACCGATGCACTCTTGGCTTCATACTTTAGACCTTGTGCTGACATATGGCATTGATTGTGAAGAATTAACAGTATTTCCTCACAACCCTGTCCTATCTGATAATTTTTTAATAACATTTGAGTTTAATCTAACTGAGTTCTCCACCCCCAAAAGAGGGTTCCATTATAGTAGATCTTTATCGGATAATGCTGCATCAAACTTTAAATGTTGTTTCATGCCCTTCACAAATAGATGTCTTTGCTAACGCCATGACTTCCTCATTGCGTTCTGCATTAGACAATGTAAAAAGAATGAAAAAGAAGGTGATTGTTCACAGGAAGCTGGCTCCTTGGTTTAATTCAGAGCTGCGTTCCTTGAAGCACAATGTTAGGAAATTGGAGAGAAAATGGCGCTCTACACACCAAGAGGAATCCTACCTAATCTGGAGGGACAGTCTATTGTTGTATAACAAGACCCTTCGCAGAGTTAGAGCAGCATATTTTTCATCATTAATTGAAGAGAATAAAAATAACCCTAGATTTCTCTTCAGTACAGTTGCCAAATTTACTCAGAGTCACAGCTCCGTTGATCCATCCATTCCCTTAGCTCTTAGCAGTAATGACTTTATGGGATTCTTCATAAATAAAATTGATTCCATTAAAAATAAAATAATTGGCATCCTCCCAAACATGATTACCTCGTCCTCAGTAAGTGAGGCAGCATTGGAGGAATCTTTAGAACCTGCGCAGTGTCTGAACTGTTTAGAAGCAGTAGAGCTTTCTGAGCTATCTAAAATTTTAGCTTCATCTAAACCTTCTACCTGCATGGTAGACCCAATCCCAACCAAGTTGTTTAAGGAGGTATTCCCTCTGATCAGTGGTCCTATTTTAGACATGATTAATCTATCCTTAGTAAATGGATATGTACCACAGGTTTTGAAAGTAGCTGTTATTAAACCTTTACTTAAGAAACCTTCTCTTGATCAGGATGAGTTAGTAAACTACAGACCTATATCTAATCTTCTTATCTAAAATTCTTGAGAAAGTAGTTGCTAATCAACTTTGTGAACATTTACAAAGTAATGACCTACTGGAGGAGTTTCAGTCAGGCTTTAGAGCTCATCATAGCACTGAAACAGCTCTGGTGAAGGTCACTAATGATATTCTCATGGCCTCAGATAATGGACTTGTGTCTATACTTGTCCTGTTAGATCTCAGTGCTGCATTTGATACAGTTGATCACAATATTCTCCTACAAAGACTTGAGCATACTGCAGGGATTAAGGGGAAAGCATTAGGCTGGTTTAAATCTTATCTGTCGGACAGATTCCAGTTTGTTCGTGTTAATAATAAATCTTCCTCAAACTCTAGGGTCACCTGTGGAGTACCACAGGGTTCAGTCCTTGGACCAATTCTCTTTACTATATATATGCTTCCGATAGGCAAAATTATCAGACAGCATGGGATTAATTTCCACTGTTATGCTGATGACACTCAGCTATATTTATCCATAAATCCTGATGAATCCAATCAGTTACTTCGACTGCAGTCATGTCTTGATGACATCAAAAGCTGGATGACTTTAAATTTCCTGCATTTAAATTCTGACAAGACAGAAGTTGTAATCTTTGGGCCAGAGTCTTCAAAAATAAACTTCTTAATCAATCACTTAATCTGGATGGCATTAACTTGGCCTCTGGTAATAAAGTTAAAAATCTTGGTGTTATTTTTGACCAAGACATGTCATTTAAATCCCATATTAAACAGGTTTCCAGAGTTTCCTTTTTTCACCTCAGGAATATCGCCAAAATTAGAAACATTCTGTCCAGGAGTGATGCTGAAAAACTAGTCCATGCATTTGTTACTTTAAGGCTGGACTATTGTAATTCTTTACTATCAGGAAGTCCACAAAATGCAGTTCAAAGTCTTCAGCTGATCCAAAATGCTGCAGCAAGAGTTCTGATGAAAATCAACCAGAGGGATCATATTTCTCCAATTTTAGCTTCCCTTCATTGGCTTCCTGTTAAATCAAGAATAGAATTTAAAATTCTCCTTCTAACGTATAAAGCCCTTAATAATCAAGCTCCATCATATATCAGAGCTCTGATTACCCCGTATGTTCCTAACAGAGCACTTCGCTCTCAGACTGCAGGTCTGCTGGTGGTTCCTAGAGTCTCTAAAAGTAGAATGGGAGGCAGATCCTTTAGCTATCAGGCTCCTCTCCTGTGGAACCAACTCCCAGTTTTGGTCCGTGAGGCAGACACCCCGTCTACTTTTAAGACTAATCTTAAAACTTTCCTTTGTGACAAAGCTTCTAGTCAGAGTGGCTCATGTTACCCTGAGCTACCTCTATAGTTATGCTGCTATAGGCTTAGGCTGCTGGAGGACATCAGGGTCTATTTCTCTCTCTCTGCTGAGTTCTCCTACTGCTCTCCAATCTGCATTGTTTGTTGTTATTTCAGCTTTTAACTTTTTGTTCTCTGTCATTTTTCTCTTCATAGAAGGTACACCTGGTCTGGTGTTCTGTTAGCTGTGACATCATCAGGGGAGGCAGATCATCCTCTATTACCATCTAACATAGAAAGTACTCCTGGGTCAATGTGAGCTTCTGTGCTTTCTGTGTCTCTGCTCCTTCTTCTCTAACATAGAAAGTACTCCTGGGTCAATGTGAGCTTCTGTGCTTTCTGTGTCTCTGCTCTGTCTTCTCTAACATAGAAAGTACTCCTGGGTCAATGTGAGCTTCTGTGCTTTCTGTGTCTCTGCTCTGTCTTCTCTAAGCCCCAGTGGGTGGAGGCAGATGAGCGTTCACACTGAGCCTGGTTCTGGTTCTGCTGGAGGTTCTCCTCCCTGTTAAAGGGGAGTTTTCCTCTCCACTGTCGCTTCATGCATGCTCACTATGAGGGATTGCTGCAAAGCCATCAACAATGCAGACGACTGTCCACTGTGGCTCTACGCTCTTTCAGGAGGAGTGAATGCTGCTTGGAGAGACTTGATGCAATCAACTGGTTCCCTTATATAGGACATTTTTGACCAATCTGTAAAATATGATTGAACTTGACTTTGTAAAGTGCCTTGAGATTACATGTTTCATGATTTGGCGCTATATAAATAAAATTGAATTGAATTTTAGCAGCACCAACGGCTGATTGGTACCGGCGCCGCTGGGTTCTACTGACCGGCCACCAGCAGGATGGGGTGTTTATCCGGGTGCAGCTCCATCTGCCTGGCGATCCACGGCCCGTCGAAGTGGGCGTACCACCAGCCTTTCTTCTGGGGGTTCTGCGGGTCTTTGTACTGGTCCCCGGGTCGGATGAAGGGGATGCGGAAGTAGCGCTGCTGCCGGTTCATGGCCACGTCGTGCTGCCGGGCCGGGATGGGCGGCGCCAGGTTCTGCTGGGCTGCTGGTCAGATATCAGAATGTTTGGGTCAGAACATCAGGCGGTGAGCGGGTCGACACGCAGCTGATGGGAAACGTCTCAGTTCAGATCTGATGGAAAATAAAACACTAATCTAGATCATTTCTCTGTTAAAGTCCAACTTAAATGAACGGGTCAGAACCTGAACCTGTGACCCACATCTTAAAGGTGACCCATTACGCTCCAACACGTTCTGTCTGCACCTAATCTAATCAGATCAGGTTCCTCCTGGGTTCCTGCTGCTCAGAACCAGCTGTTAGTGGGACTCTTTAATATTCACACGTTAAACACCTGAAAGTGGCTGCAGACAGAAGCACCTGTGACCCAGAGTCAGTCCTGCAGCAGAGGAGTTCCTGCAGAACCAGCAGCAGCTGCAGGCCTGCCACAGATCCAGAGCTGCGTTTCTGCCGTGCTAAACTATCCTGTCAGTTTCCCAGAGCCGGTTGGCGGCGGCGCCACAGTCAGCGGTTATTTATGCGCACCAGAAGTAGCGGTCTAGACGAGTAAATGCTGGGAACGTTGTTTAGGTCGGTGTCTGGCTAAGGCTAAAGGATAGCGGTAGCTCTCAGATGAAGAGCCGAAAAATTAGACCCTAATAATAGCACTAGCATCCCTATGGCAAATCTAATGCAAATTAGCATCATGCTAACCTTTAGTTATGCGTCTTTAATTGCAAAGGAATTAATCAGCATGTAAAAATGTTTAGTAGTGCATGTAATTTATTCCAATAATAATAATAAAAATAATAATAATAATAATAATAAAAATAATAATAATAATAACTTAAATGTAAGATATTATATAAAAGCAATGTGTTAAATATTTGTTAGGTTTACTTCACATGGGTTGCTAGGTGACGGGCTGGGCCCACTGATTGTGACGTTTTTGAAACGTGTCGTTTTCCAGACACCAACATTAACTTATTGCTAAAACCAGCTGGATCATGTTTAGTGGTGGAAACCCAAATGGAAGCACAAAAAGATGCAACAGGTTAATTTTTCATAATAGGTCACCTTTAAGTTCTGATCTGAGACATTAGTGGACCATTTCCCATCACTGCCTGTAAACAGGAAGTGGTTCTGTTAGAGCTGAAGGTCAGCGGTGCTGATGAAAGAGGAGGAAACCACAGCGGCTCCAGTCATCCTCTCTACAGCCTAAAATCTGAATCTACAGCCTCAGGATGCTACATGATCCAAACCCAGAAGAAAAAACAGTCAGAAAAAGTTCTTCCATCACCCACACAAGTCCTCAACCCCCCCGCACAGAACCAGAAGGTACAGAACCAGAAGGTACAGAACCAGAAGGTACAGAACCAGGCCAACACCGTCAGAAACACTGGAAACTTCCCAGATGAAGCTGAAGCATCTGCTGGTTGTGCTGAGGAGACGTTTCTCCTTCACTCCCTGCTGGGTCCACTCAGGTTCTGATTGTTCTGCTGCAACAGAAGAGCCCCAGGTGGCTGAGAGCGGTTCTGATGGTCCAGATGTTTAACGGGTCAGCAGTGGCTCAACATGGGACCATCAGAACCAGAGTCTGGACCCGGTTGTTGTTCTCCAGACTAAAGGTTCTGCTCTGGGTCCAAGCCTGGTCCGTTTCCAGTTTTCTCTCTAAATGCAGCCAGGTCGCTGAGGATTACCCAGAATGCCTTTCACCGTTTCTAACAGGCGCCACATTTTATAAACTATAAAATGAGACAGCAATGAGACGTTCTAGATAGCTGCGTTCCCTCACTGCAGGAAGCCGCTGCTCTGAGCATTACCCAGAATCCCTTGCCACTCAGACCACTGCAGGTCCAGACCAGGCAGTAGGTGGCGCTGTTGACCCATTTAGCAGGATTTATCTACACCGTCACCAGGGAACCTTTTCTAACCTTTTCTCCTGCCCCCCCCATCAAGCCTTCACCCCCAGCTGGAGAACCTCTGGTGGAACCCCCCCCCCCCAGCTGGAGAACCTCTGGTGGAACCCGCCCCCCCCAGAGCAGCTAGAAGCATGAAGCAGCAGGAGGCCCGGCCAGGTTAGTCAGGGTTAGCTGGGGGTTCTCTACAGGAACACCTACCTGGTCTTCTCACTGGAGACGTGGAACCTGTTTCACACAGAGCAGGTAATGAGACACACAGCATGACAGCAGACGGTTCTGCTGGGCCCACAGACCCAGGGGACAGGTTCTGGTCTGGATGATGATCTAAACCATCACAGAACCTGAGAACCTTTTTGACCTTAAAGCCAGGAGACGTTCCTCTGACAGACGTACGATCTTTGGTTCCGTCTCATTTAGAACCGTTCCATCTATCCAGCATAAGGCCGCTCGCTTAGTGCCAAGATGTCCTTTGGCCTCCACTGAAGGTTGCTGTATAATTTATTAATTTTTAAAAAAGTCACACTAACAGCTCAGATAATTATCATTTTACCAGATGCTAAGACTAAATTAATGATAAACTGTGAGACACATCTGTTCTTAGAGCGGTTCAGGAATAAGTTCCTTAAACATTAACTTCCTTTAAAGAGCGCTGAAATGCAACGTTTTAAATTTAAGTTTAAATGTAATTTATAGAACGTGACGTCAGATTAATTATGTGCAAATCATAAATTAATGTCAAATTGTCCTGAATGTGAACAACTTTGTATTGTTTCAATCGGACCTTTAACAGGGATCCTGTCTGCGGTTCTGCTGGGTCCAACAGAACCTGTCAGGTCCAACAGAACCGCAGACGCCTCAGTCAAGGTGGGAAACTAGAAGTTGGATCAGAACCTTCTGGTAAATGGTTCTGTGTTTTCTTAAAGAACCTTCAGGGTTCTCCAGAACCACTCAGAGGTGAAATCTAGCAGTGGATGAGAGTGGGCGTGTCTCTCTGCAGTCTGGCCTCTGATTGGACAGAAAACAGGAAGTCCTCCAGCAGTGGCTGGAGGCTACCTGACAGAACCGGAACCTCCTGGAAATGGACTTTCCAGGAGGTTCCTCCTCAGAACCGGGCCGCCAACCTGAGCGCAGCCCGGTTAATCTGAGCGGATCGTCTCACAGTCCTGCAACAACTATTAGTTAGAACCAGAACTTCTACTGAACCAGAACTCTCATTAACACCAGTGAGGACCAGCTCGCCGTGGTTTGGTTCTGACCCAGAAAGAGCCGGATCAGCACGTCACAACGCATCAGTGCTGAGCGCGCTCAGTGCGACGGACGTTCTCTAGCAGCTCTGGGTTCAGGAACATCCAGGTAGAACATTTCACAGAACAGCAACAGAACCTGCCTGATGGACCGTAAGCACTGTAACAGAACCTGTGGAGCAGAACCTGTGGAGCAGAACCTGTGGAGCAGAACCGTCATACCGTAGTCCAGGACGGATTTGGGCGCTCGCTGCTCCGGCTCGGCGTTCCTCTTCTTGTTCTTGGACTTCCAGGCGTGGTACACTTTGAGACGGCGGTGGAACTCCTCCCTGCAGGCGGCCAGCAGCTCGATGTCTGCAGACAGAAGAACCACAGAGTTCTGATCCCGGTTCTGAAGCATGAGGGAGAACCTTCACATTAATGCTGCCCACAGCAATGCTGCAGGAAAACCCGCAGAACCTCCTGGTTCTGGATCATCCTAAAACCAGTAGAACCTCCAGGATCAGCCTAAAACCAGCAGAACCCCCTGGTTCTGGATCAGCCTAAAACCAGTAGAACCACTTGGATCAGCCTAAAACCAACAGAATCTACAGGATCAGCCTAAAACCAGTAGAACCACTTGGATTAGCTTAAAACCCGCAGAACCACCTGGTTCTGGATCATCCTAAAACCAGTAGAACCACGTGGTTCTGGATCATCCTAAAACCAGTAGAACCACTTGGATCAGCCTAAAACCAGCAGAACCACCCGGATCAGCCTAAAACTAGCAGAACCTCCAGGATCAGCCTAAAATCAGCAGAACCTCCTGGATCAGCCTAAAACCAGTAGAACCACGTGGTTCTGGATCATCCTAAAACCAGTACAACCACTTGGATCAGCCTAAAACCAGCAGAACCACCCGGATCAGCCTAAAACCAGCAGAACCTCCAGGATCAGCCTAAAACTAGCAGAACCTCCTGGATCAGCCTAAAACCAGTAGAACCACCCTGATCAGCCTAAAACCAGCAGAACCACCTGGATCAGCCTAAAACCAGCAGAACCTCTTGGTTCTGGATCAGCCTAAAACCAGCAGAACCTCCAGGATCAGCCTAAAACCAGCAGAACCACCTGGATCAGCCTAAAACCAGCAGAACCACCCGGATCAGCCTAAAACTAGCAGAACCTCCAGGTTCTGGATCAGTCTAAAACCAGTAGAACCACCTGGTTCTGGATCAGTCTAAAACCAGCAGAACCGTCTGGTTCTGGATCAGCCTAAAACCAACAGAACCTCCTGGATCAGCCTAAAACCAACAGAACCTCCTGGATCAGCCTAAAACCAGCAGAACCTCCTGGTTCTGGATCATCCTAAAACCAACAGAACCTCCTGGATCAGCCTAAAACCAACAGAACCTCCTGGATCTGGATCAGCCTAAAACCAGCAGAACCACCCGGATCTGGATCAGCCTAAAACCAGCAGAACCACCCGGATCAGCCTAAAACCAGCAGAACCTCCTAGATCAGCCTAAAACCAACAGAACCTCCTGGTTCTGGATCAGCCTAAAACCAACAGAACCTCCTGGATCAGCCTAAAACCAGCAGAACCACCCGGATCAGCCTAAAACCAGCAGAACCTCCTAGATCAGCCTAAAACCAACAGAACCTCCTGGTTCTGGATCAGCCTAAAACCAACAGAACCTCCTGGATCAGCCTAAAACCAGCAGAACCTCCTGGATCAGCCTAAAACCAGCAGAACCACCTGGATCAGCCGAAAACCAGCAGAACCACCTGGATCAGCCTAAAACCCACAGAACCACCTGGTTCTGGATCAGCCTAAAACCAGCAGAACCTCCAGGATCATCCTAAAACCAGCAGAACCTCCTGGATCAGCCTAAAACCAGCAGAACCTCCTGGATCACCTAAAACCAGCAGGATCTCCTGGTTCTGGATCAGCCTAAAACCAGCAGAACCTCCAGGATCATCCTAAAACCAGCAGAACCTCCTGGATGATCCTTAGGATCATCCTAAAACCAGCAGAACCTCCCGGTTCTGGATCAGCCTAAAACCAGCAGAACCTGCTGGATCAGCCTAAAACCAACAGAACCACCTGGATCAGCCTAAAACCAACAGAACCACGTGGATCGGCCTAAAACCAACAGAACCACCCGGATCAGCCTAAAACCAGCAGAACCTCCTGGATCAGCCTAAAACCAACAGAACCACCCGGATCAGCCTAAAACCAGCAGAACCAAATGGATCAGCCTAAAACCAGCAGAACCTCCTGGATCAGCCTAAAACCAGCAGAACCTCCAGGATCATCCTAAAACCAGCAGAACCTCCTGGATCAGCCTAAAACCAGCAGAACCAAATGGATCAGCCTAAAACCAGCAGAACCTCCAGGATCATCCTAAAACCAGCAGAACCTCCTGGATCATCCTAAAACCAACAGAACCTCATGGATCATCCTAAAACCAGCAGAACCTCCCGGTTCTGGATCAGCCTAAAACCAGCAGAACCTGCTGGATCAGCCTAAAACCAACAGAACCACCCGGATCAGCCTAAAACCAACAGAACCACCCGGATCAGCCTAAAACCAGCAGAACCTCCTGGATCAGCCTAAAACCAACAGAACCACCCGGATCAGCCTAAAACCAGCAGAACCTCCTGGATCAGCCTAAAACCAACAGAACCACCCGGATCAGCCTAAAACCAACAGAACCTCCTGGATCAGCCTAAAACCAGCAGAACCAAATGGATCAGCCTAAAACCAACAGAACCTCCTGGATCAGCCTAAAACCAGCAGAACCTCCTGGATCAGCCTAAAACCAGCAGAACCTGCTGGATCAGTCTAAAAATTACAACCCAGGGTCCAGACTAGGAAGCAGAGCCGTAGTTTAACACACCTCTCTGCAGCTTCTGTACTGTTACCCACCCATTATCCTATTGAGACGGTGACTTTCCCACGGCCAAAACTTAACAGATCAAAAACTGATCTAAAAGGAACAAATCATAAAAACCTAATAAAAATCAATACGGTTCACCTTGAACCTAAAAATAAAATAATTAAATGTGGTCTATTAAATATAAGGTCTCTCCCTCCAAAGACTTTGTTAGTTAATGAATTGATTTCTGATAAACAGATTGATTTGTTTTGTCTCACAGAAACCTGGCTGCAAGAGGACTACGTTAGTATAAATGAGTCAACTCCCTCCAGTTATTCAAATTTCCACATTCCCAGATCTGTGGGAAGAGGAGGAGGAGTGGCAACCATCTTTCAGTCTGATTTATTAATTAGTCCCAGGCCAACTAATAATTACAGTTCTTTTGAACATTTAACCCTCAGTTTCCCTCATCCAAACTGCAAAGCAATAAAACCTCTTCTGTTTGTTGTTTTGTATCGTCCACCAGGCCCTTACACTCAGTTTTTGGATGAGTTGTCAGATTTCTTATCTGATTTGGTGTTAAATACTGATAAGGTTATTATAGTGGGTGATTTTAACATCCATGTTGACAAAGAATGTGATAACCTTAGTGTAGCCTTTAAAACTATCCTAGATTAAATTGGTTTTGTTCAAAATGTGCATAAACCGACGCACTCTTTGCTTCATACTTTAGACCTTGTGCTGACATATGGCATTGATTGTGAAGAATTAAGACAGTATTTTCTCACAACCCTGTCCTGTCTGATCATTTTTTAATAACATTTGAGTTTAATCAAACTAAGTTCTCCACCCCATAAAGAGGGTTCCATTATTGTAGATCTTTATTGGATAATGCAGTATCAAACTTTAAAGTCTCTGTCCCCCTCTTAATATCGTCAGTATTGCAGAAATGCCCTGTAGATGGCAGCAATGCTGTTTCTTCCCATTCACAAATCGATACCTTTGCTAACAATCTGACTTCCTCATTGCATTCGGCATTAGACAATGTAGATCCCTTGAAAAAGAAGGTGATTATTCACAGGAAGCTGGCTCCTTGGTTTAATTCAGAGCTGCGTTCCTTGAAGCACAATGTTAGGAAATTGGAGAGAAAATGGCGCTCTACACACCAAGAGGAATCCTACCTAATCTGGAGGGACAGTCTATTGTTGTATAACAAGACCCTTCGCAGAGTTAGAGTAGCATATTTTTCATCATTAATTGAAGAGAATAAAAATAATCCTAGATTTCTCTTCAGTACAGTTGCCAAACTTACCCAGAGCCACAGCTCTGTTGATCCATCCATTCTCTTAGCTCTTAGCAGTAATGATTTTATGGGATTCTTCATAAATAAAATTGATGCCATTAAAAATAAAATAATTGGCATCCTCCCAAACATGATTACCTCGTCCTCAGTAAGTGAGGCAGCGTTGGAGGAATCTTTAGAACCTGCGCAGTGTCTGAACTGTTTAAAAGCAGTAGAGCTTTCTGAGCTATCTAAAATTTTAGCTTCATCTAAACCTTCTACCTGTATGTTAGACCCAATCCCAACCAAGTTGTTTAAGGAGGTATTCCCTCTGATCAGTGGCACTATTTTAGACATGATTAATCTATCCTTACTAAATGGATATGTACCACAGGCTTTTAAAGTAGCTATTATTAAACCTTTACTTAAGAAACCATCTCTTGATCAAGATGAGTTAGTAAATTACAGACCTATATCTAATCTTCTTTTCTTCATCTAAAATTCTTGAGAAAGTAGTTGCTAATCAACTTTGTGAACATTTACAAAGTAATGACCTACTGGAGGAGTTTCAGTCAGGCTTCAGAGCTCATCATAGCACTGAAACAGCTCTGGTGAAGGTCACTAATGATATTCTCTTGGCCTCAGATAATGGACTTGTGTCTGTACTTGTCCTGTTAGATCTCAGTGCTGCATTTGATACAGTTGATCACAATATTCTCCTACAAAGACTTGAGCATACTGTAGGGATTAAGGGGAAAGCATTAGGCTGGTTTAAATCTTATCTGTCAGACCGATTCCAGTTTGTTCATGTTAATAATAAATGTTCCTCAAACTCTAGGGTCACCTGTGGAGTACCACAGGGTTCAGTCCTTGGACCAATTCTATTTACTATATATATGCTTCCCATCGGCAAAATTATCAGACAGCATGGGATTAATTTCCACTGTTATCCTGATGACACTCAGCTATATTTATCCATAAATCCTGATGAATCCAATCAATTACTTCCACTGCAGTCATGTCTTGATGACATCAAAAGCTGGATGACTTTAAATTTCCTGCACTTAAATTCTGACAAGACAGAAGTTGTAATCTTTGGACCAGAGTCCTCAAAAAATAAACTTCTTAACCAATCACTTAATCTGGATGGCATTAACTTGGCCTCTGGTAATAAAGTTAAAAATCTTGGTGTTATTTTTAACCAAGACATGTCATTTAAATCCCATATTAAACAGGTTTCCAGAGTTTCCTTTTTTCACCTCAGGAATATCGCCAAAATTAGAAACATTCTGTCCAGGAGTGATGCTGAAAAACTAGTCCATGCATTTGTTACTTCAAGGCTGGACTATTGTAATTCTTTACTATCAGGAAGTCCACAAAATGCAGTTCAAAGCCTTCAGCTGATCCAAAATGCTGCAGCAAGAGTTCTGATGAAAATCAACAAGAGGGATCATATTTCTCCAATTTTAGCTTCCCTTCATTGGCTTCCTGTTAAATCAAGAATAGAATTTAAAATTCTCCTTCTAACGTATAAAACCCTTAATAATCAAGCTCCATCATATATCAGAGCTCTGATTACCCCGTATGTTCCTAACAGAGCACTTCGCTCTCAGACTGCAGGTCTGCTGGTGGTTCCTAGAGTCTCTAAAAGTAGAATGGGAGGCAGATCCTTTAGCTATCAGGCTCCTCTCCTGTGGAACCAACTCCCAGTTTTGGTCCGTGAGGCAGACACCCCGTCTACTTTTAAGACTAATCTTAAAACTTTCCTTTGTGACAAAGCTTCTAGTCAGAGTGGCTCATGTTACCCTGAGCTACCTCTATAGTTATGCTGCTATAGGCTTAGGCTGCTGGAGGACATCAGGGTCTATTTCTCTCTCTCTGCTGAGTTCTCCTACTGCTCTCCAATCTGCATTGTTTGTTGTTATTTCAGCTTTTAACTTTTTGTTCTCTGTCATTTTCTCTTCATAGAAGGTACACCTGGTCTGGTGTTCTGTTAGCTGTGACATCATCAGGGGAGGCAGATCATCCTCTATTACCATCTACCATAGAAAGTACTCCTGGGTCAATGTGAGCTTCTGAGCTTTCTGTGTCTCTGCTCTGTCTTCTCTAACATAGAAAGTACTCCTGGGTCAATGTGAGCTTCTGAGCTTTCTGTGTCTCTGCTCTGTCTTCTCTAACATAGAAAGTACTCCTGGGTCAATGTGAGCTTCTGAGCTTTCTGTGTCTCTGCTCTGTCTTCTCTAACATAGAAAGTACTCCTGGGTCAATGTGAGCTTCTGAGCTTTCTGTGTCTCTGCTCTGTCTTCTCTAACATAGAAAGTACTCCTGGGTCAATGTGAGCTTCTGAGCTTTCTGTGTCTCTGCTCTGTCTTCTCTAACATAGAAAGTACTCCTGGGTCAACGTGAGCTTCTGAGCTTTCTGTGTCTCTGCTCTGTCTTCTCTAACATAGAAAGTACTCCTGGGTCAATGTGAGCTTCTGTGCTTTCTGTGTCTCTGCTCTGTCTTCTCTAAGCCCCAGTGGGTGGAGGCAGATGAGCGTTCACACTGAGCCTGGTTCTGGTTCTGCTGGAGGTTCTCCTCCCTGTTAAAGGGGAGTTTTCCTCTCCACTGTCGCTTCATGCATGCTCAGTATGAGGGATTGCTGCAAAGCCATCAACAATGCAGACGACTGTCCACTGTGGCTCTACGCTCTTTCAGGAGGAGTGAATGCTGCTTGGAGAGACTTGATGCAACCTGCTGGGTTTCCTTAGAGAGGAAACTTTCTCACCAACCTGGAGGATTTGATGGAAGCTGACTTTGGAAAGAGACTTGAGATGATGCGTTTCATGAATTGGTGCTGCATAAATTAAATTGAATTAAAACCAGCAGAACCTCCTGGATTTGGACCAGTCAGAACCACAAATCTTTATTGTTCTGGTTCTGTAAGCCGATTTTTGACCTTTAACCATCTGGTAGTTGAGACATTTCCATCTGGATCTTCAACATGAATCATTCTTTAACCGCTCCAGTTCCTAAAACCCAAATTAAAGACCCGGTTCTGCAGAACCGCTGACACTCACCACACGACGTGTTGATGGCGTCCCGCAGCTCGGCGTACTTCCACTTGCTCAGCTCGTACTTCTTGGCGTTGGCGGCAGCTTTGGAGGCCAGAACCTGCGGACCTCTGGGACAGGAAACAGAACCGAGTCAGCCGTGAACACCTGGGAACTAAAGATCCGGCTCAGGACTGGAGTCCACACAGGGAGTCAGAACCGCAGAGTCAGAATATGGGCCTACAGGTTTTAGATCCACTTTCCATCTTTTCCTACTGACAATTGATGAGAATCAGAATTTCTGCTGATTCTGTGAACTGGACCTTAATCAGAACCAGACTCTGGATCCAGATCCTCAAACCTTCTGGCTCCCTCTGTGAACTCCACTCCATCAGGAGCTCTCGGCAGCTAACAGGGGAAACCCGAGTCCGGTTCTACAAACCGGACAGAACCACGGGTCGGTAAAGAGGTGAGGAAGACTCAGGAAGCCTGTAGGAGGAAGAGGAAGGAGACAGACTGCATGCTGCAGACACCAGGAGGTCCAGAAGAACCGCCGGTCCAGTGGACCCAGAGTGAGAAGAATCCCTCTGCACCTGTGAACCATCAGCTCGTGACTTTTCATGTTTCAGGATCCACCAGAACCACAACGGGCTTCCAGAACATCTGAGGTTAGGTGACCGGACCTCTGCCGGTGCCGGGTCAGAACCTGGGAATCATCTACAGGCTCAGAGTCGCAGCGAGCCGCCAGATGGTGGCGCTGTTCAGGTCCGGTCCCCGACCCATACTGCACCCTCTGCCCCTCCCCCACCCGTTTCTTCTGCTTCCTTTCCTGCCAGATCCAGACCAGCACCAGGGGCGACAGATTCTGATCAGATTCTGATCCAACTGGACCCGACCTGAGCGTGGGAGCTTTAGGAGGGGAACCAGAGGGAACTTTATCTGACCCGCCTTCAGACCAACGCTGCAGAGATCAGCTCGTTAGAAGCTGCTGAGTTCTTTGGCGCCGACCCGGACCGTCGACTTTTGGGTCAGCTGCTGGTTCCGAGGAGTGGCAACGAGACGGAACCGCAGAGCGGTCCACAAGCCTGATCTTCACAGCGTTCCTGTTTCTGCTCGAGTTACCGGACCCGGCGCCAGAGCATCACTGAGTAAAGCAGCAGAACCGACCCGCGGGTCAAATGTTCTGGGTTTCAGCAGCTGGAGGTTCTGCTGAAAGCTCAGAAGAACCAGAACCTTCTTTGCTGAGGGAATCAAACATCATCCCTGGAAGTACATGTGGATCGGGTCAATGATTCAGAATCACCGGGTTTTCATTAATGATTTGGTCCAAATCAGGAAAAATCAGAGCGGCTGATTGGTTGATTTGGTTCCGACCGTTTTTACCCACCGGGACAGAAGTTCAGTCATCTCCCTCGCCATTTCCTCCCTGCAAAGCATGATGGTCCAGATTTAGCAGCCAGCAGAGTGGGCGGAGCTTATCAGACAACATTTAAACCCAAAGAACCCAAACAGAACCTGGAAGAACTGACCCAAACAGAACCTGGAAGAACTGACCCAAACAGAACCTGGAAGAACTGACCTAAACAGAACCTAGAGGAACTGACCTAAACAGAACCTAGAGGAACTGACCTAAACAGAACCTAGAGGAACTGACCCAAACAGAACCTAGAGGAACTGACCTAAACAGAACCTAGAGGAACTGACCCAAACAGAACCTGGAGGAGCTGACCCAAACAGAACCTGGAAGAACTGACCCAAACAGAACCTTTACACCAGAAATGGTTCCTCTGGGGTCTGAACACACCAGCAACTGTAATCTAAACCTGTTCTGTGATCATTAGGTTCTGGTTCTGTCTGTCTGAGCCCGGTCCAGCTCAGGTTTTCATGGTGTTTCAAGCAAACAGAACCACAGAACCTCATTTCTGGGTTTTCAGGTTTGATGCAGCAAGCGGGCCAGAATCAGAGGCAACCGGACCTTCGCTCAGTCTGTCTGAAACGTCCTGGTCAGTTCTGGCGGCTCCGCTGACCAACCTGGACCGGACCTGGACTGGACCGGACCTGGACTGGCTCGGTCCAGTCCAGGTCCGGTCCAGTCCAGCAGCGTTCCAAATGCAGGTTAGGCAGAACCAAGAATTTGGACCTGGTGTCAAAATGTTTCCAGACAGACCGGAGCGAAGGTCCGGGTGCCTCTGATTCTGGCCTGCCTGCTGGTACCGACCCGGTACCAGCTGAGGATCCGTGGATCAGCGCCGTTTCTAACAGCATCCGGACTGTAGGTTCTGAAGCGACCCGGTTTGAGAAGTTCTGAGTGTGAGGGAGGAAACCTACATGGTGTAGTTCTTCAGCTTTGTGCTGCCGGCGCCGCTGTGAAGACAGTTAGAGGAGAGTTAGAGAACCAGAACCGGGTCAGGTCCATTCAGCCCCATCAGGGGAGACCAGCTGCTCGCTGTTCACATGATCCACTCCAGAACCCGCTCACCAACACAGAACCTTCCACTGGTTCCTGTTTTCCACCAAACTGGGTCCGGCAGCACCGGTTCTGAGTGGACCCCAGTAGACCCAGCCCAGAACCGGGCCAGAGAGGAGAACCTGGGGTTCAGATCCACTTTCTATCGACCAGAACTGGTTTCCACGGCGCCGACCCAACACCGCCAAGGTCCAACAGAACCACCTGACCTACTGCTGGACTTTCTCAGGGATTAAAGTCCGGTTCTACGGCGCCACGGTTCTGAGCTGCCGGTGGCTAGACGACAGCAGCCAAGTTGAGGTCCGGGCGGGACCGGCTGGTCCAGACGGGACCGTCCAGCTTCAGAACCGCCGGGTTGGCGGGAGGATGCAGAACCCTGAATTTGGACATGGCGCGTGACGGTTCTGAAGCCGTGGACAACCAAGCCAGTTCTGGGATTCTGCAGAACCGGGCCTGGAACCAGTGAGGTGGAAAATGTGAGCAGAACTAAAAGTAGAATTTTTGATGCCGTTGATCTGAGTGTCTGATAAAAAGCTGCAGAATCAGAACCGGTTCTGATTCTGAACCGGTTCTGATTCTGAACCGGTTCTGTGGCTGGAAACAATCAGGGTTTGCTGACCGGTTCTGATTCTGAACCGTCTGACTGGGAACACGGGTTAGAACCGAGCCGGTTCTGGTAAAGGAGGCTGTTAGCGGGGGTTAGAATCGAGCCGGTTCTGATTCTGAACCGTCTGACTGGGTCCGGTTCTGTTAGCGGGGGGGTGGTTGCAGCATGCAGGCAGGGAAAGAGGCGGGGTTAATTTCCAGAGGTCAAAGGTCAAAGGTGAGGCTCTTACGCTGCTCTCTCGGGGGACGACGGAACGGAGGAGCCGTTGCTGGGAGAACAGAAGAAGAAGAACACGATTAAACAGGGCGGTTCCGTCAGAACCTCTCTGGTTCTGGTTCTGTGTCAGCGGGTTGGTCCGGTAAGGCTCGGATGGAAGATGAGGAATAAAAACGTGTCTGACGTGATGCTGGACCCATTAACGGGGTTCTAACGGGGTTCTAACGGGTTCTCCGTGCGGTCCAATCGGACCGAGCCTGGAGTTCTGACCGGGTCCGGTTACCTGCGCAGGCCCGAGTCGTTCAGCGCCTCCTCGGGGATGAGCTCGGCCTCGCTCTGGGCGATCCGCATGGCCAGCTCCCGGTCCCTCCTCTCCTGCTCCAGAACCGCCTGCCGGGCCACATCCTGCTCCCGCTCCGCCTGCAGCTGCAGCTCCATCTCCACCTGGACACACAGAGCCATCAGCCCGCCGGGCCAGAACCAGAACCTGCTGCCAGTTCAGCCCGCCGGGCCAGAACCAGAACCTGCTGCCTGTTCTGCCCGAGCCACCAGGACGGTTTGGACCTGTGCTGGCATGCCGAGGCGGTCCAGTGAGAATCAATGACCCCTCAGAAAACCCGGCGGTGTCCCGGTTCTGACCCGGAATGACACCTGCAGCCGCCCACCTGGTGAACAGAACCAGAACCAGCCAGCGGGGCAGGTCAACAGAACCAGAACTCGTTTCTGTCACCCATTTGGTTCCGTTTCTGTGGAGGTTCTGAAAGGTTCTGCACCATCAGCCTCACAGGAACCTTTATCCGCCCAGGCAGAGGGTCCAATGAACGCCCCCCCCAGAGCTCTGATCAGGTTCTGGTTCTGGTTCTGGTTTAAACCCGACAGCATGAAGAAATCAGCACCAACCTGCAGCCGCCGCTCCTCTTCCTCCCTCTTCTTCCTCTCCTCCTCTTCCTGCTTCCTCTTCACCTCCATCTCCGCCTTCCTGCAGGGGAAACACGACAGAACCCGTCAGAACCCATCAGAACCCGTCAGAACCTCCGCTAAAGCAGATTCCCTGCCGGTTCTGCTGAAAGTCCGATGTTCTGGTGCTGCCCAGTGCCAGAAACCACCGGGACACCAGGAGCAGTTAGAGCAAGGCGCTTGGTCCCCGGTTCGAATCCCAGAGATTGCTCCCGGCGCCGCCCAGCGGTTCTGCTGGGACGGTTCTGCTGCAGAAACAATGATTTCCTGTTTGCTGTCAGAACCGGCGCCGGGCTCGGACCTTCAGCGGCTCCTGGGAGCTGATGTCTGATTAGCAGCAGCGGTTTGTGACGGCGGCGCCATCAGTCGCTGCGGGGGGGCGAGCGGCGCCGACCCAACAGAACATCTGACCTAACCTTTAAAACTCACCTAAAGCAAACAGAACCACTGCATTTAACCGGGTCATCCAGAACCTCACACTAACGGGTCAGCGGTCCAAAGTGGACCAGGACCAACGTTGCCACCGGTGCAGAGCTCAGCACCGGCAGCAGGTGAGCAGAGCGGAGGATGGATCCTAGAGGTTCTGTTGGACTGACGGCCGGTGCCACCAGAACTCCTGGTGCTGAGCCAGAGGTTCTGTTGCCTCTGGAAGCAGCTGTCGGGCTCGTCTGGAGAACCTCGGCAGAACCTTCGGGTCGTACCGAGCAGAAAGTTCTGCTAACGAGGGAAGCAGCTCTTCAGGCGGGTCCAGAAACACCCGCTGGTTCTCCTGAACCGGGCCTGCGGTCCTTGCCGGTTCAGCCCCAGCCCTGATCAGCAGAGGTGTGCCTGGTTCTGCCGGGCTCCTGCAGAACCCGTCAGAACCGGCTGGTTTGCCACTTACAGCCGGCGGTCTTCGTCGTCCTGCCGGCGGCGCTGCTCCTCCTCCTCCCTCCTCCTGCGCTCCTTCTCCATCTCCTCCTGGATGCGGCGCAGACGCTCCCGCTCCTCCTCCTCCTTCTTCTTGTTCTGAAGGTCCGTCAGCAGCTTCTCGGACCGGGTCACCAGCGCCTGGAACTCGTGGTCGATGTCCAGGCGGCTCATCATGGTGCCCTGCAACACAAACACGGACCAGAACCGGGCTTAGTAGGAGCAGGTTCTGACCCAGCGGGTCAGAACCTGCTCCTACGACCAGAACATCAAACATCACCTCCTGTCAGCGGCTGCTACCTACGGCAAGCCATCAGGGCCAAATATTTGCTCTTTTCCAACCAAAAAGATGTAAAAACAGGAAGTTAACGTGTAATGGGTCAGGATGCCAGAACCTCCAGAACTGCAGAAGTTCTGAGCGCTGATCCGTTCTCCAGCAGCAGAGAGGTGGGCTGTTCGTCAGGCAGAAATAAAAGCTGCTCAGAGAGCCACTAAATACTAAAACATTGTTATTAGAAGAACCTGGACGGGTTCTACAGGCGTGTTCTCCAGGCGGGTTCTAGGTCCAGACTGAGGAGTTTCAGGTAAACTCGGCCTCAGAACTGCAGACATTCACCTAAGAGCTTTAAAATATGAAAATATGAAACATTTTATTAAAAAAGTCTGGTATGGCAAGCCATTTATGCAATAATAAAACCCATTACCACCACTACAGGTTCTGTGGTGGTCATTACTGGATCAGCAGAACCTTCAGGTCCGGTTTGACCAGAACCATCCAGAGGTGAAATGAGAGTGGGCGTGTCTCTCTGCACTCTGGGCTCTGATTGGACAGAAAGTAGGAAGTCCTCCAGCTGTGGGAGACACGCTGGCTAGAAGGGGAACCGGTTTAAATCCTAAAGGTTCTGGATGTTTCGGCAGGTCCAAACCATCAGAACATTCTGGGGTTGAGTTAAACTGTGATTGTGAAAAGAAAAATGATCAAGATGATATCTGGGTCGGGTAAGCTTCCTAAGACCCGTTTAAACTTTGATGGTTCTGGTGTAAACCATGGGGGGGGGGGGGGTATTTGGGTCCAAACAGGACCGGGTTTGGATGGAGAGCGGGGCTGAATATTCGGACCAACCGGCACCTGAAGAATAATCGGGTCCAAAATGTTCTGGTACTGACCAACATGCAGTGCAGAGGGCTTCCCTGTCATTCTGTCCAGCAGTGTTTACAGAACCGCCAGAACCCGGACCCAGCATAGAGCCTGTAGAACCTCTAGAACCTCCAGAACCCGGACCCAGCAAAGAGTCTGTAGAACCTCTAGAACCCGGACCCAGCAAAGAGCCTGTAGAACCTCTAGAACCTCCAGAACCCGGACCCAGCAAAGAGCCTGTAGAACCGCCAGAACCCTGGACCCAGCGTAGAGCCTGTAGAACCTGTAGAACCCCCAGAACCGAACTCACCTTGATTCTGAGCATCAGGGCGTCGATGGCGTTCTCCAGGCCCTCGATCTGTTTGCTCATCTCCTGCTTGCCCTCCTTCAGGCCGCCCACCACCTCGTTGAAGCGGCCCATCCTCTCCTTCAGGTTCCGGACCTTCACCAGCCCGTCGATTCTGGAACCACAGGAACCGGGCCTCCGTTAGAGAAGCCTTTATTATATCATCGTTCTACCGGGGAGCTTTGCTGACGGTACCGGGCAGAACCTGCCCGGTGGCAGTAAATGCAGCAGAACCGCCGCCTCCCCAGAACCGCCGCTGCAGAACCGTTAATTAGTCACTCAATAATCTTGCGGCTCCAGCGCCTGGTTTGCTCTAATTAATCCTGCCGACGCGTTTCGCCTCATTAAGGTTCGTTAGAACCCCCCGGTTCCTACCAGAACCCCCCTGCAGTCGTTAACGCTCAGTAATCAGTCACTCTGTCGCCTGGAACGGATCAGCAGGCTGTCAGATAAGATGAAGGACCCCCAGAGGAGGAAGAGGCCTCCTCTTCACCTGCATCCCTCACGGTACCTGCCGGGTCCAAAGTGTTGGTAATCAGAGGAAGAACCGCTGCATGTGCAACGAGCAGAACGGCGCTGCTGAGCTGTGAAAGTGACGGATGATGAAGAGGAGGAGCAGCAGATGAAGAGCGGGGGCGGCTGAAGGAGCGTGAAGGTGAGAATGAGAGCCAACCCACCGAGGTTTGTGCTTCTTCCTGCAGAGCCACATCCGGACCGTCTTCTGCATCTGGATGCAGGCGCTGGCCCGGTACACGATCTTATTCTTCACTGCAACACACACAGAAGCAGGGAGGCCCGTCAGCAGGGGGCGCTGTGCTGGATAAACACACACACCGCGCACAAAGGGAGGCCTTAAAGGCCCAGCGTGAGTCAGGTGGAGCCACCTAGTGGCCGAGCCCTGCTGCTGCAACAGGAAGCAGCGCTAATCTGAACGGGATTAATAATCTGGAGGGTCCAATCCCGGGTTGACCCGAGGAGTCAGCCTCAGCACCGGTTCATGGTCCAGAAAGAACCGCCTTATACGGATGAAGGCCCGGCCCATTTAGCTGCAGAACCCTCAGGAGAACCAGCCTGATCCGACTACACCACCCAAAGCTCCTGGACCAGCACCAGAACCGGACCAGGGAGCAAACTAAAGGTTCTGATCAAGTTCAGGCACCATGGTGGAAAATTATTTTATCCTTCATCCGACTCTGGCTGGTTCTGGCCGGTTCTGACCGACCCACCGGGCCCGACTGCTTTGCTTGTGTTTCTGGTCCTTTTCTGACAAAACCTAAAACAGAATAAACGTGTGAAAAAGTTGAAACCTTTATTTAGAAGCTGGACTGTTTAATTTCTGAGCTGGCGGACCCTCCAGACGGTTCTTCACGTTCTACAACCTTCATTAATCTACAACCTTCATTAATCTACGATAATCTCACTGTTTATTCATTCCTGTTGGGAACTAAACGGCTTTCTTGTTTCTGGTAGAAGCTGAAACTCGTCAGGCCGCAGGAAGGCGTGCGTTAAGCGTTCAGGGAGGAGCGGGTCCTCCAGGTCCGGCCCGGTGGACCTGCAGGAGAACAGCGGTGCTTACGCTTGATGACGGACAGGGAGCACCACTGGACCTTCTTCCAGCGGCTGTGGATGAGCCACTTGTTGACCTTCTTGACCAGCTCCGCCAGGTGGTCCGGGTCCGACCTCATGATCTGGTCAAACTCTGCGAACTGGACCCAGTCAGAACATTAAAACCACACAGCAGCAGCAGAGACAGCTCTAGCAGAACATTGGTAACGTCTGCTAGAGAGAAAAAGACGTTTTTAGGACCGTCAATGAAAACGTTTCTGCTGGAATATCGCGTCTGAAAACCTGAACAAACTCATCCAGGTAGTTTTTTCTGTGGATTCCTCATCATATTACACACGTGTGCCTCCCTGAGAGGACACGCAAACACGTCACCCTTAATGCACAATTCATAACCTCAAACCTTCTACTATAACAAACATCTTATTTGACTTTAAAGTTCACCAAACCTCATCTTTCATGTTTACTTCCTCTCAGACGTGCAGCTGAAGGCTGTCAGTGACAGGAATACGAGAGATATGGAAATATAGCCAGATATCAGGATATCCATATAGAAATTGGCGACTGTAACTATTTACATATTTACGGTTTTATTTACGAGGGTCTGGTTTAAAACTATACATTAGAATGTTACATTACAGTTAATTAATTCCAGTCAACAATGTAAATTCATCCTGGATGTTTCAGCTTTCAACAGAAACACCTGAAGGCATTCAGAGTTTTGCTTGAATAAAAGCCGCCGACCTTCCCAAGATGGCCGCCCCAGATCCCGTCAGCCTGTAGGCTGTAGTCTAGTCTCTATAAGGTCTGTGGCAGAACCAGCTGGTTCCTTCACACCTGGCCTGAAGGCCAAAGGTTTCTCCATTTTAATGTTTTTATGTGAAACTTATTATTCCGGTTCTGCCATAAAGCTCCTCTGGGTTAAAACTCTGGTTCTGAATGTTTCTTTTCCAGACCCGGCTGAAGTTCTGGCCCGGTACCGAGCAGCGAGAGCCTCACCTTTCCAGGGCGGAAGAAGACTTTGGTGAGGCCGAACTTGTAGTCGTTCTCGTTGAGTCCCAGAGCCTTGAACAGGGCCTGCAGAACAAACAGAGGTTCTGACCGAGCTGAACCGGGCCCGGTTCTGCCGCACAGACCAGCAGAACAAACACAGAGGTTCTGACCAGGCTGAACCGGGCCCGGTTTTGCCGCACAGACCAGCAGAACAAACACAGAGGTTCTGACCGATCTGAACCGGGCCCGGTTTTGCCGCACAGACCAGCAGAACAAACACAGAGGTTCTGACCAATCTGAACCGGGCCCGGTTCTGGCGCACAGACCAGAACTCACCTTGCAGAAGAGCCGCGGGTCGAGCCGGGTCAGTTTGGGCGGCATGTACTTCTGGTACATGTTGTAGAGTTCATGGAAAGGAGCTCTGGAGGGGAAGCCGCCCTGCATCAGGTCCAGAACCGACACCATTCCTGCAGAACCCCACAAGAAGAACTTTAAGAACCCGGATCAGAACAACCCGACCAAGGATTACAGAACCTTTACAGACGTTTGGGTTCAGAGACGCAGGAATAAAACGTCTCTTTCTTCTCCTTCAGTGAAACCGACCCAAACCTGCTGGTTCTGCAGAACATGAGCTTCGGCCCATTTCCCTTCTCTGAGGGGTCCAGGTGGGAGAACGGACCGGTTCTGACCGGTTCTGACTGCTTGGTTTCACTCAGCGGTCTCAGTGGGCTGACCCGCTGTTCCTCCAACCGGACCGCCCAGCTCTGCTAACGAGCTCAGGCAGAACCCGACCCACAGGCAGAACCCGACCGGACCCGCGGGCAGAACCCGAGCCTCACTGGTGTTCTCTGGACTCCAGGGACAGAACCTGGCAGATGTGAGGAGGTCCAACACCTGAAGCAGAACCCCAAACCCGGCCCGGCGGTTCTGAACTCCTCCCCTCATCTCTAAAGGCTGGACCTCCTACAGACGGAGCAGCTCAGATCCAGGCCTCCTGGTTCTTCAGAACAAACCGACCCGGTTTGGTCGGGACCAGCGGCTCTGGTACCAAACGGAACCAACAACAGGAGGCCAGAACGGTTCTGGGTTCTCCTTCCTCTGCAGGAGGTGCTGAGACCTGCTGATAGTCGGCCGCTTGGGTCCGGACCGGTTCTGGTCAGAGGTTAGGGTTCTAGAACGTTTCAGAGGAGGCGGTTCTGACCCGAACACTGCAGCTGCGAGAGGATCTGCGCTCCTTCAAACTGGTGGCTGACCATCTTCAGGTTGGGTTTGATGCAGCGGATGAAGCTGGAGCCCTGAAGGAGAACCGGGACGAGGAGAACCGGGTCAGAACAGGCGGGACAACCAGAACCAGAACCACCAGAACCGTACTGACCGTGCTGCGGAGCTTGTCCAGGAGAATGTTCAGCTGCGTCTGCAGGAACAAACGGAACATTTTACCACAATGGGCTGAGACTGGACCACCAGAACCAGAACCAGAACCATGTTTGACCTGTCCTGTCTAATGTGTTAATTGTTGACTTAATGCTAAAAGCAGGTTTATTTTCACCAGTGGAGCCTTCCTGCTTTCTCCATAGAGCTCTGCTTGATTTATAAATGCAGGAAGAATTTATTCTAATTTATTCTGGGAATATTTCATGTTCAATGGAACAAAGGAGACAAAATGCTAAAAATGGAGAAAAAGAGAAAGAGGAGAGAGCGAGGAGTTGTAGTTAATTCAGGTAAACGATGTTATTAACGTTGTTCCCTGCATGAGCATTTATCAATAAAGTTTTATATTTAAGTTTTATATTTATTGCCTGTGTGCAGCGTTTGCTGTGCTGATCTTCACAGAACAGACAGAGTCGTTAAACCTGAAATAAAAGCGTTTAATTGCTCAGTGATGGTCTAAAGCCTACAGCGTCTCTGAGGTCTGCTGGTCTGTGGGGGAGCTGCAGTCCTCCTGCTGCTCACTAAAGCAGAGGCGCGGTGCAGAGCGTGAGCGCCCCCTAGCTGTCAGCGTGCCTCACCTTGAACTTGTTCCCCACGCTGATGAAGCTCAGCTTGCCGGCTTTCTGCTTGACGTCGCGGCTGCTGGACGAATTCTCAAAGAGTCGGCGGACGAAGGCGTCTTTGGACTCGCTCACCAGACTCTCCAGAGACATGTGCAGCGCGTCGTTGTTCTTCTCCACGAACTTGGTCTGAGATGGGAGACGAGGTCAGAGGTCAGCGCTGCCTGGGCCGCACAACCCGCCATTTTGGCTCTGAGAGGCACAACGGTTCTGCATCAGCTGCTGAGCTCAGACTGGTTCTGCCCGACACAATCTCTGAAAGACGGCTGGGCAGGGTACCCTGAATGCACCGTACCCCGAACGCAGCACAGCACCCTGAACGCACCGTACCCCGAACGCAGCACAGCACCCTGAACGCACCGTACCCCGAACGCAGCACAGCACCCTGAACGCAGCACAGCACAGCACCCTGAACGCACAGTACCCTGAACGCAGCGCACCCTGAACGCAACGCACCCTGAACGCAACGCACCCTGAACGCAGCGCACCCTGAACGCAGCGCACCCTGAACGCAACGCACCCTGAACGCAGCGCACCCTGAATGCAACGCACCCTGAACGCAGCGCACCCTGAACGCAGCGCACCCTGAACGCAACGCACCCTGAATGCAACGCACCCTGAATGCAACGCACCCTGAACGCAACGCACCCTGAATGCAGCGCACCACCCTGAATGCAGCGCATCACCCTGAACGCAACGCACCACCCTGAACGCAGCGCACCCTGAATGCAGCACAACCCGCCATTTTGGCTCTGAGAGGCACAACGGTCCTGCATCAGCTGCTGAGCTCAGACTGGTTCTGCCCGACACACACTCTGAAAGACGGCTGGGCAGAGTACCCTGAATGCACCGGGGCACCCTGAACGCAGCGCAGCACCCTGAACGCACCGTCTCGTAGCACACGGCTCCAGCGAAGTGTCGGATGATGAAGCCTTCGTCGTCCCTCACGTTGCGGTGGACGGCCAGCTTGGACTTCCTGGGGACCTGGAGGACGAGAGAGACGTTTTCCTGAGGACACAAACACCTGGACTACAAAGCTGAGGAAATTATTACAGCTCTTTTATCTATTTAATACTTCCTGATCCTGATTAATTGTTCTGTTTGATGAAAGGAGCTGATTTCAGCAGTCAGCCCAGGATCTAGTTGCTGTTTTCTAGCGTAGAAATGTTTCATAGAAGTTTTGTGCAGGCTCCCTGCAGCCTGGCAGTCAGCACGCAGGGCAAAGAACTCACGGTGAGGCGGAAATGGTTCTTGTGCTTGCTGTGAACCGTGTCGGTGAAGTGCTGGTCGCTGGGCTGAGGCAGACGGTTCTCCTCGTCCAGGATGTCCAGGATGCCCAGAACCTTGGCCTCCACCAGGTCTGCAGAGAGGAAGAGGTGTTAGCGGAACCGCTGGTCCGGTTAGGCCCACATGGGAGAGACCAGCGGACCTTCAGCCTGAGGAGCAGCCGGCTCCGTCTCCACAGACGAGATGAACTGGCTGATCTACAGAAGATCCACACAGCCGACTCCAACAGAACCAACAGAACCACACACATCTGGACCCGGCTCCTCGTCACAATAAAAAGGTTCCTCCAGAACCGGCAGAACCCTCCTTGTTCCTAATCCAATCATCAGGAGGAGGTTCTGCCGGCTTTCTCAGAGACGGGCCTGACCAGAACCGGTTAAACCCGGTTCTATAGTCTGAGCTCTTCTAAACGGCCGCAGGTCTGCGTGGCATTTGGACTTTAGTCTTAGAACCACCAGAACCCTTCCTCCCAACGACCCGAGCACGGCGCCGTGGTACTGAGACAGAACCTGGGATCTAAACCTGGCTCCACGGGCCGGTGTGTGTTTTTAACCAGAACCTGGGTGTGGGGAGAACCAGGAGGAAGGAACCGGATCAGAACCGGGCGTTCTGGCTGCGCTGCCTACCTATGCAGTCCTGGTTGTCGACGTAATGGACCTCGTTGACGCCGAGCCCCTCCTTGTGGTACAGTTCCTGCTCCTGCAAAGCAAACCAGACGTTCCCGGTGAGAAACCTGCAGCACCACCACGGTTCTGCTGTCCCCGGGCCGAGCCCAGACAGAACCGGACCAGAACCGGGAGGACCTGACGCTGCTGCTCACCTCCTTCAGGATGCGCTCGTTGAAGAACTGCTGCAGCTTCTCGTTGCAATAGTTGATGCAGAACTGCTCAAAGCTGTTGTGCTCAAAGTATTCTGGAAAAGAGAAGCGGCACAACATCTACACCTGCTCCGACAACAGGTGACATAACAGGTGACACATCAGGTGACATAACAGGTGAAACAACAGGTGACACATCAGGTGACACATCAGGTGAAACATCAGGTGAAACAGGTGAAACAACAGGTGAAACAACAGGTGAAACAACAGGTGAAACAACAGGTGAAACAACAGGTGAAACAACAGGTGACACATCAGGTGAAACAACAGGTGAAACAACAGGTAAAACAACAGGTGACTGACCGAAGCCGGCGATGTCCAGGACGCCGATGAAGTTGGCCGAGGAGTCGAAGGGGAAGCACTGGTTGACCCGCGTCACCACGTGGTCAAAGAGCCGGCTGTAGGTGGCCTTAGCCAGCGCGTCCCGGGCGTTGTTGGCCTGCTCCACCTTCAGCGGCACTCTGGGGGGGGAGAGAGAGGCTGTTAAGAGAGGGGCAGGGCCCCGGCCTCACCTGAACAGGTGAGCCACAGCGGCACAGGTGAGCGTGTCTAGAGGCCTTACTTGATGGCGGTCCCTCTGGCGCCCCCTGCTGACGTCAGCATGACCCTGGTGGTGAGGCTGACTCGCAGGTCGTCCTCCTCCAGGCCCAGCAGCTCAGCGCAGTGCTCCAGCGTCTGACTGGACTGGTTCCTGATGGTGCAGCCGCCTGCAAGACGAGGGAAAGGGCTAAAACACACTTTAGATTTGCTACGACATTTTTATTATTTCCATTATTTCCCTTTTGTCTGGTCTAAAATTAAATCCCATCTTAGAAGCAAACGGGTCGTTTTTCCCGGCTGTCAACATGCTGATTTTCCTTCATGTCACCGATTATAGAGTTAAATCACATTCTGCTGCGCCGCTCTAAACATATTTGGTCACATGGTGCCAATAAATAATATCTGCTGCAACAGTGCACCAACGGGTCGATGGCGGGCCTAAAAGCAGAAAACTGCTTCATTAGCAGTAAATGTGGTTGATGGAAGAACCCAGTGTGGCTTTTATCCTCCGATAATAAAATAAACGGAGCTGTTGGAGGCGGAGCAGCTAGGAAACTTTGTTTTATCACAAGGAGGGAAATGATCACATTCTCCTTGGATCAAAAGACGCAGGAACTGAATAAAAAATCTTTACATGCATTCCTTTATCTTTTCAAGCCTTTTGTTAGTTTGTGTTCAGTCTGGGAGATTAACGGCCTTCCTGGGAAATCCTGCAAGAGAATCAGACTAAATAAAGGAAGCAATAAAAGTATTTTGTTGAGGAATTTCATCCTCCTTGTCTGGACTTTAAAGGATAAATAATAATCTGGGAGATTATTGCAAAAAAAAAAAAAAAACTCCTCAGCTCTGAATACTGATCAGCTGATGAATGCTGCTGCTCCACCTGGAGGAACCAGGAGGAGGAACCTGGAGGAACCTGGAGGAGGAACCAGGAGGAACCTGGAGGAGGAACCTGGAGGAGGAACCTGGAGGAGGAACCTGGAGGAACCTGGAGGAGGAACCTGGAGGAACCAGGAGGAGGAACCAGGAGGAGGAACCAGGAGGAGGAACCTGGAGGAGGAACCTGGAGGAACCAGGAGGAGGAACCAGGAGGAGGAACCAGGAGGAGGAACCAGGAGGAGGAACCTGGAGGAGGAACCAGGAGGAACATGGAGGAGGAACCAGGAGGAGGAACCAGGAGGAGGAACCTGGAGGAACCGGGGGTTGAGCATGGCCTGAGACTGCCCCCTGCTGGTGACAGCACCCATCAGCTGCTCTCAGATTACGCCACAGCAGCTGGAAAGTCTCGGTCCAGATGACCCGGTTCTGCTGAGCTACTTACTGATGCGACTTCACACCTAAACCATCTATAAACCTGCCTGGGCTGCATAATTTCCCCAGAACCGGTCCATCAGAACCGCCCTCCAGGACCAGGGTTCCAATGCACACATTTAAAGAACCAAGAAGGTTCTGGACAAACCCAACTTCACCGGATCAGGAATCGTATGTGGTGAAAAGCACAGCAAGCCGTCCTCCTGCTGATCAGCTGCGGTTCTGGTTCTCCTCCAGAAACATCTGGCCAGCTGATCAGCTGCGGTTCTGGTTCTCCTCCAGAAACATCTGGCCAGCTGTAGGGCTCAGATCAAAGGTCACCTGCAGCTCACCTGAGGTGCTCCCCGCCTCCTCGAAGTCGATGTTGCCCAGGTGCAGAACTCCAGCCACGACCCGGAACAGGTCCAGCTTCTCCGTGTCGCCCAGGCCGATCTTCTTCATGGCCACCGACATCCTGGTGAAGTCGCCGTGGTCGTCGAGCAGCGGGTCCTTCAACGGGCCGAACTTGGCGTGCTGCAGAACCAGAACAGACGGGTTCAGACCGGGCCTGAGCTGGACGCCGCCGGCCTGCAGGGGGCGCCGTCTCACTGCCATCAGCAGGAGAACCCAATCAGCTGAAGACGGTTCTGCTGGGGAACCTAGGAGCTCCGGTTCTGATGCCTCAGCAACGCCACCAGGATCACCTGACCCCCCAACGCTGGGGACTCCAGTCCGGTTCTGTTGGGCCCACAGTGGAAGGAGCAGCTGGACCGGAGGTTCTCCTCCCAGCCCAGAAACTGGGAGACTGGCACCGAGGTCCAATCAGAACACGGTTCCTAGAGTGGAACCAGGGACACATTTCTGCACCAGAACCAATCTGGCTGTTTCAGACGCCGTGCAGCTGGTTCTGGTTCTGCTCAGCAGGAGTTAAATGCCTTTAACGACTTTGCTAATTAACAGCAGCGAGCTGCAGGAACTGAACAAAGGCGTCCAGGCGGGAGCCTGAGCATAATTAACCGAGCCTGAAAGCAGAACCCGTCTCACACGGCGGCGCCGCTGCAGCTCTGAGCCAGGCTGCTAATTAAAATGTTTGATTGCAAACATCTAAATGAGGAGATTACTCATGCAGAGCTGCTCCGCACAGAAACCAGAGCTTCCATCTGGATCAGTCGGCCCGTCAGTTCTGTCCAGGTTCTGACCCGCGTTAAAAGCACGGCGGGTTTCCTCTGAGCTGCAGCAGAATGAGGCGTCTCCACAGGATGCCTGACTGCAGGACCAGGAGCGACCAGGAGGCTCTGACTGCAGGCGGTACCGAGCTGCAGTCTGACCCGGGTCAGCACATCGGTCCAGTAATCATCATGGAGCGGTTTACCTCCAGAACCGGGCAGGAACCGGGAACTTGACCTCAGAGCAGCTCAGAAGTTTCTCTACACCTGCTGGCCGGGCCTGGTACTGCTGAGCCTGAAGGTCTCAGCTTTCCCAGGTGTTCCTGCTGACCCAGATGTTAGAAACAAACCAGAACTTCCTGAAGACCCAGAAGACACCTCCTGGTACCGAACCGGATTTCTAAAAACTGCAGCTGGACCCAGAGGAAAGGCCCGTAGAACCAGAACACCGTTCATCTTTTCTGGAGGTCCGTCTTGTGTCTCCAAGTCATCCGACGCCATCTTGGATCTCGGTTCAGTTGGGTTTTCCACACAGAACCGGGCCCAGAGGGGTCAATCGGTTCTGTTGGACCGCCAGTTTTTAAAGCCTTTAATGGGTCAGAACAACAGATTCAATTCCCCTCAGCCCGACCCACTAAGAACCAACACCACGGTACCAGGAGGCTCTTGACCCGAGAGATCCGCTCAGGACCAACAGAACCAGAATCTTTCACATCTGTCCGTATTTAATCAGAAAACGCCCCAGCTCATGTTCCACGTAGAACGCTTAGAACGTCCAAATGCATGTTTCTAAGTGGTTCTGTTGTGGTGTACCGGTCTGATTACAGGACGAGCAGCGGGTCGGTTCTGGTTCTGGAGCAGCGGTCAGCTTTGGGCTGAATTACCTCAGAGCTCTTGCGGTTCTGCAGGATCTGCTGATCCGTGTCTTTGGTGGCGAAGAAGCGAGTGCATCCTCGGTTCAGGTACTGCAGGAGAAGCAGAGAGACGTTCAGGAGAACTGGACCAGAACCGGACCAGAACAGAACCGGCCCGTCTCTAGACGCTGATCTAAAAGATTTGGAGAAACATTTTATTCTTCCTGTGATTGAAGCAACAAACCGAGAAACTTCAGCAACACTTTGAACTTTAACTCACATTAAAACTATTTTTTCCAGTGGGGGAAAGCCGAGAAACCGCTTTCTGACCGATCATGTGATCATGTGACCGGTCACATGACCAGTGACTGGTCATGTGACCGGTCATGTGACTGGTCATGGCAGAGAGGAGGAGGACTCTGTCCTTCTTTAGAAGCACAAAGCCATAAAACGACCTTCAAGTTAAACGTTCTCATTAAATATAAATAAATCATTTAAATGTTTAATTATATTTAAGTGTGTAAATGATGTGATTTTACGGTTTTATTCTAGCAGCTTCTGCGTTGAACAGATGATCTGCTGCCAAGGCGTTAACCTTCAGAGAGCAGCAGGAAACCACAGGCAGACCTTCTGACCTGTGAGGCGCGTTAACTGAGCCTCCATGAGAACTTCTGCTGCAGATCAGCGTTGCTCCTCGTTAAGCCGTGCGGCGCGTTGCTCCTCGTTAAGCCGTGCGGCGCGTTGCTCCTCGTTAAGCCGTGCGACGTGTTGCTCCTCGTTAAGCTCGTCATGTCCGCTTCAGAAGGGCCACGAAGCGAGCAGAGAAAACATCTGAGAGGGTCCAGAAGTGATCAGAGCTTTATCAAAGCTGGAAGGATGGTGGAGAGCCGCGGCCTTTGAGGAACTAAAGGCTGAATGATGGTGATCAGCGATGAACAGCAGCGGAGCTCCATCCAGGTTTTATAGGAGCATCTCCACACGGACGATGTGAAGGAACCTGAGGGACTGAAGACTGAGCTACAGGAGGTCCACCCAGATGTTAGAGACAGTGTGACCTTTATTTTTGGTCAGGCAGGGAATTTTATTGGGGCTTCCCAGCAGGAACCGGTTCCAGTAGTTCATTCAAAGAGCCGACTCTCTGAGAATCACATTCATACACCGTGAAACATGAAATCCCTTCCAGTTCATACTTAATGTTAGCCATGTTGGAATCTAGTGACATTTTAACTGGTTTTCCAGCCTAACGTCTCCAGATGTTGTTCTGATCAGCAGTGGATCTGTCGGCGCCTCTTTCTTTGTTTCACCTTAACTTTGATTCTTCATTCCTTTCCTTCATGGTCTCCTCATCTCCTCCATCCTAGCTGCTCTCCTTTATGCCTCCCACCATCATCCAGGCTGCTGGAGCGATGATGAGCAGCAGAGGAACTCTGCAGGTTTACAGTCGATGGGTCCAGATTAATCAGAACCAACTGGGTCAGGATCCGGCTCCTTTAGCAATTCCTCATCACAATCTTTTCCTTTCTGATCCAAACTCTGTGAAACTGATGCTGCTAACGGACCTCAGAGCCGCATCAGCGCTCCCTTTGCCTCTGCTGCCCCCTGCTGGCCGGGATGGGAACGCTGCAGGCTGCCGCTCCCAGCTCACAGAGCCGGGCCGTAACCGTCTGAGGTTTCTGTAGGTTCTGTAGGTTCTGTGGTGTTCTGAACAGCGTGAGGACCGGGGCCACGGACCGGGTCAGACGCTAATCTGGACTCTGATGCGTCTGATCGACCAATCAGAGGAAGAAACCTGCGGCCATGACTGGTGCTTGCAGGGTGGAGGTCACACCAGCACCAGAACCCGGGGGAAGAGTTTTAAAGTTTTGTGTTTTGCTATCTGGAAACTTTCAGAAAAATTATTTTAACTTCATTATTTTAAAGGCTGAGATTCTCAGGCATTGACAACGTTTTTCACAGCTAGCCGTTCAGATTTACCATCACAGCATTTAGATTTTCTGGACCCAAAATGAGGAAGAGAACTTCCAGTGCAACAGAACTGCAGAACTCCAGGCCCGTCAGTTTTATGGTCGGTGTAGAAACGGCTCCTTCCTGCTACCTGAGGCCTCACAGAAGCTAAAGCAGACCAACAGAACATCATCAGACGTCGGTACCCTGAATGTGTCCGGGGAGCTGAGGTGGAACTTCTGGCGGATGTCCTCCGGCGCTCCGGCACACAGGCGGTAGAAGATGTGGTAGTTCCTCTCCTCGCAGCTCTGCCTGCAGATCCTTGATTTCTCTAAGAGGTAGTGGGACACAAACCCGCCGACGACTGCATTCTGGTGTAAGACAGGAAGAGGACACAGGTTATGAGCCACAAGGTGCTCCTTCAGTCAGGAGCCAGAATTCAGCTGCAGTTCACTGATCGTAGTCAGAGACCAGAAACAGAGCTGAGAGGAGCTTAAAGCAACAACTGGAGGTAAAGTGGGACGACTCCTAGAACGATGGTGATAAATAACCCTAAAGATGACGAGGGAACCAATCACTGAGCTTGGAGGAACTGCAGAACACGCTGGGACTTAAAAGCCAAATATTTAATGTCTTCATCTGTCACTTTATTTCAGTTACATGTGTGTTGATGAGGTAATTACCCTGCAGGCATGTGAGAAAATGGTTGAAATTTAAGCCAAAATCAGAACCTCTTAATAATGCTAACAATAATGCTAATAATAATAATGCTAACAACAACAATAATAATAATAATAATAATAATAATAATAATAATAATAATAATAATAATAATAACAATAATAATAATAATAATAATAATAATAATAATAATAATAATAATGATAATAATAATAATAATGTTGCTGGATAAACGGACCGGGTCCTAACCCTAACCAAGGTGGTGAATGTTGAAGCAACGAGCCTTGTGGCATCACAGAGGAAATCTAGTTAAATGTTTAGAAAACTAGTTTATTTGGTTTCTTTCTTGACTGAAGCAACAATGCACAGAAATAATGAAAGAATATTCATCAAATAGCAAAACCAGCCAAGCACAAACTGTACAGCAGGACGTCTGCAGACCGTTTGGACCCAGCGCTGCTGGTTCTGTTCTCAGGGGAACGGTCCATTAATGTCTTATAGCAGAATCTGGACCTAGAACAGCGGCGCTTATCAGGCCTGGTTTATTCTGATAAAACAGAGCAGATCACCTTCTCGTTGAAGTGGATCTCCACAAACTTGCCAAAGCGACTGCTGTTGTTGTTGCGGACGGTTTTGGCGTTGCCAAAAGCCTCCAGCAGGGGGTTGGCTGCAGGAAGCAGAGACTCCAGTTCAGACATTTTAACTCCTCGCCGTTTCCTTTCAGCGCTGACGCACAAACATTACCTTCCACTATCCTCTCGTCTATGTCCTGGCCCGTCCCGTAGGACGTCGTCAGGTATCTGGAATGTGGACCACAACACATTTCAGCAGGATTACGGGGAGAACCAGAACCAAACAGCCACCAGCCACCAGGAGCAGCTCATCCAGCCCTGGATGTGCGCCTGGAGGCGCTGCTGCTCCACTTACCTCAGCACAAACTTGGTGTTCTCCGTCTTGCCAGCCCCAGACTCTCCAGAGACGATGATGGACTGGCTCATCTTCAGGACCTTCATGTCCCGGTACGCCTTGTCAGCTGCAGAGCGACACATGAAGCAGGCAGATTAATCTTCTGGGCCTCCTGAACAGGGTGGGACCAGGAGGTAAAGGAGCTCACCGATGGCGTAGACGTGCGGCGGCAGCGTCCCCAGCGACCGGCCCTGGTACTTCTTGATGGTCTCGGCTGAGTAAAGCTTTGGGATGTCGTAGTACGGGTTGACCGCGATCAGGATGTTGGCCACGTACGTCTGAGGAGAAGACAACAGAAAACCTTCAGGCCTAAACTGAATCATCTGCTAGAAGCTGAAATGAATCCTGCCAGGAAAACTGTAGCACCCCCCAGCGCCACTAGATGGCAGCGTGCAGCCGGCCTGCAGCTGGTACTTCCTGGACTAACTAGAGGAGGCCTGAGGCCTGCAGGCTGCAGAAGTGGACTTGGTGAGGAGCTGCTGGACGTTGCTCAGGTCCAGAGAAACGTCCTGCTCTGCACGGCTGCAGCTGATCATGAGCAGAAGGAGCACCGACCACTGAACGGTCGCTCAGCGCCACACGCTGCTGAATGACGGCGGTTTGCTGCCAAGCTGCAAGCAGCTACAAGCAGTCAATCTCAGCATTTATCATCTGACAGGAATGTAGCAGCAAAATGAGCCGAGGGACCTTCATCAATATAACCCAGGATGCACAGAAGCATCTTCTCACCGAGCGTCTCAGGGGACGGCGGGGCTGGAGGAGAGAAGCCTCCTGTGGGTGAGTCAACTCTGAGGTCACCTCCTTCCTCACTCCTGCACCAGTAAAGACCTCTGCTGGTAATTCTCTGTTTAGGTTTCAGTTGTTCTCCTCCAGGCGATGATGTCATTTCCTGTTTGACGTCCAGAGGACTCTGGGCTGCTTCAGCAGACCCGGCCCGTGTTTGGTGCCGGTTCTTTTTCTCTCTTGCCCTTGCTGCTGGAGCGAGGAGCTTCCTGCATGACGTGGAGGACATGAGAACAGAACCAGTGCAAACCCACTCAGGGTCCATTCACCGTGCTGCAGTGAGGAACCGGACCTGTGGAACCAGAGCTGTGAGGGCAATCGCCCCAACGCTGTGACTCAGCCGTCATACGCTACTATCACCTTCATGTTACTGTCTGCTGCACGCCATCATCTCTGATTAGCTAAATGCTGTAAACTCAATCATTCAATAATCACATTATTACCTCTTTATCTGCCATCTGTGGCTCATGAAGGACAACTAGGTCAGACAAACTTCTGAATCTTCATATTTTTAATTTAACAAGAAAAAACCCTGTAACCCTTTTCATCGCATGTCTGCTTGTCTTATGTGTGAATGACAATAAAGAATCTTTGAGTCTTTGTAAAGTGCCGCGCTGAAAACAAACACCTGGAAGTTTCCCCTAAATCCCTTCATGAATACCTGCAGCAGAACGTCTCACCTGCTGCGCTCCTCAGGGGGATCGCAGCAATAAAATCTCAGTTCACTGCTCATGTTCACAGTCTCTGGTGAGAGCAGTGGAGCTACAATGAACGGCTAACTGCTAAGCTAACCGCTAAGCTAAAGGCTAAGCTAACAGCTAAGCTAACCGCTAAGCTAGCTGCTAAGCTAGCCGTCAACATAAACACTAGAAATGCACAGCCAGCAAGCAGAACCTAACAAAGAAAGAGCACGCAGACTGGTGTTAGGTGAGCGCGTCAGAATGACGGCATGTGGAACCACCAGGAGAGGAGGAGATTCCTCCAGAACCTGAGGAACAGAGGGGGGGGAGAGCAGAACCAGAACTCTGACCAATCCCTGCCATCCGGACCGCCCAGCAGGGTCAGAGGTTCTACAGACCTGCAGCTCCACAGAGAACCTCCTTTTTCTGAATACATGTTTTAACTACTTTCAGGATGGAGGACGAGTTTAGCCAGTATAACAAAAGGTATTAGACTGATATACAGGATTAGCGTGTGTAGCTTTAACACTGTTCTGGTGTTCTGCTGGTGCCGCTCAGAGTTTCTCTGGACTCCAGAACCAGAACACGTTCTGCCTCCTGAACAGCGTTACTCACGTAGATCCTGTCCTTGCTGTAGCGGACTCGCACGTTGTTGAGCAGAGTGGCTTCGTTCAGGTACATCAGCGAGCCTGATGGGGAGAGAGGGGAGGGTTACTGCAGAGCTCCATAGCGCCACCTGCAGGCCTGGAGGCCCAACGACACCATGAGACAGAGGAGCAGGAAGCAGACACTCACAGTTATCCTCCACATGTTTGCTGACGTCGTCCTCAGCAGGGAAGACCTGGTTGACAGGAGCCAGAAACGTCTGCGGGGGGGGGGGGGGGGGGGGGGGGGGGGGGGGGGAGGAGGAGAGGAGGAGGAGAAAATGGTGATGGATGTGAAGCAGAATCATTCACCTCCATGTCTGTGACACTAGGAAGCTAAACTCTGGTTTAAACCCCACTTTGCTGCTATGAAGACATTTCAACTAGAAATACACGAAAAGAAGAGATATGGAAGGATAGAGCAGCTGGAGGGGAGGAGGGAGGGAGGGAGGGAGGAGACAAGGAGGGAGGGAGGGAGGGAGGGAGGACACAAGGAGGGAGGGAGGGAAGGGAGAGAAAAGAGGGAGGGAGGAAGGAAGGAAGGAAGGAAGGAAGGAAGGAAGGAAGGAAGGAAGGGAGGGAGGGAGGAAGGATGGAGGGAAAGAAGGAAAGAAGGAAAGAAGGAGGGAAGGAGGGAACTACAGAGGAGCTGGAAGGAAGGAGAGAGGAGGAAGGAAGGAAGGAAGGAAGGAAGGAAGGAAGGAAGGAAGGAAGGAGGAATGAAGGAAATACGGAGGAGCTGGAGGTTCCTGTGTGTGTGTGTGTTGGGGGGGGGGGGGGGGGGGGGCAGCAGGTCCGGTCCAGTAAGGAGCCTCCAGAACCGCCCCTCCTGGACCGGTCCGCTCCCAGAACCTGGCGGTCTCACCTTTCCTTTCTGCTTGAGCGGCTCGATGGTGAGGCTGTCGGCACCGATGTCCACGATGGTTCCCAGCTGGAACCCGTCCGCCGGGTGAGGCGCCCACACCGGCTTCCCGTCCTCCATGGCGCCGGTTCTGGAAGCAAGAGGCAGCGGCTCACACCGGACCTGCTACCGGACCTGCAGAGTTCTGCTGATTCTGATTTCAGTCCGGTTCTGATCCAGTTTTATCTCAGAAGCAGCTGCTCCAGGCACGGTGGTGTGGGCTGGTTCTGGCCCCTGCAGCCATTGACTGGACCCAAAGTGGGTCACTAACAGAACCTTGATCCCAGCAGCAGCTGAACCAGAACCCTGTCAGGACTCCAGGGAACCGGTTCTGAGGAGCGGTCCAGGATCCGGGTCGGAGGCGGGCTGTTGATGCAGGCTAGAGCGAAACCAGAACCGCGGTTCTGGCTCATTAACGCCGTTTCCCCTCTGATGACCGAGCAGCGCCGTTTAACCGGACCCTGGACGTGTTGCTGGATAAACACCGGACCGGGTCCTGGACCGGATCCTGGACCGGATCCTGGAACAGAACGGGCCTGCGGTTCTCAGAAGATGAGACCATCAGCGACAGAACATGGAGCTATATTTATGCCTTCTGGTTGAGCCACCAGCAGCCAATCACGCTCAGCTTGTTTTCATCCAATCAAAGCAGTCGTTTTAAAAACTACATCCGGTTAAATGACAAACGGTCCCAGATGATGGACGGAAGTTTAAAAAATAAAAATGTTTAGCAAAACTTGATCTAAGATGAAATTTATTCTTTGATTTTATAATTTTAACTGAATGCATATTATTGCCATTTTGCATTAGTATTAATTTCTCTATAATTAATGTTTTATAACAACCATCGTCTGACGCTCAGCTCGACCCAAAGGTTCTGATCAGAACCACCAGAACCTCGTCTGAAGGCGGTTATTCTACAGAGACGGTTCCAGAACCTTCGGCCCGGTTGGGTTTCACTCTCCAACGACCCACTGTGTCATTTGCTGAGCTGCAGGTCCACCTGCCTGACCAGAACTTGACCAGAACCTGACCAGAACCTGGCTGGCGTCATCGGACCACCAGAACCACTTCTGAGCATCCAGAGAGGGAAACCTACAGACCTCCAGACCCGGGTCCAGGAGGTTCTGGAAGCAACATCTGAGCGGGTCCAGAACCGCCGGGCCTCTCCAGTTAGCGGGTCACCCAGATGTAAGGGAGGCCCTTTAAAACCAGACCGGTTCTGGACTGGTCCAAAAGGAGGCCCAGGTACCGACTGAGGGACGGACATTACAGAACCAGAACAAAGACCCATAAAGACCAGAATCTGCTGCATCGACCCAGTCTGGGTTCTGCTGCTCCCAGCTCGGTCCGGTTCAGGAGGTCACCTCATTCATCCCCATTTTAAGGTAAAATGGACCAGAACCAGAACTCTCCTCAGCACCAGAACCCTTAGCACCAGAACCAGAACCCTCCCTCCTCAGCACCAGAACATGTTTTAATAGTGAAACCAGTTGGTTCTGCTCTGACCGGGCCGAGGAGGCTGAACTGGACCGCTCGGTGGTTCTGACAGAGAAGGCAAATCAGAACCGGATGGAGGACGCACAGGTCCAGTAGGAACTGAACCTTTCAGCCAACAGAACCGACTCCCAGACGTTTAGACACAACCGGCCCATTTTCGACCACCAGAACCAATCGGACCAGAACCTTAAACCAGTCTGAAGGCTCTACAAATGGACCTGCCGGGTCACCTGGGTAGAACTGTCTGATTGGACCCAAACCCAGGCCAGCACGCACATCTATGCAGTCTGACCCGGTTCTGATGGTTCAGAACCAGCGCTGCAGGGTTAATGTTGACTAATGGGATTTTAGTAACAAGAGAGACAAGCCCGGTTCTGTTTGGACCGCTGGAACGCGTCCATCCCATCAGAACCATCATTCAAACTTTGACGGGCTCACAGGAAATTGGACTCTTCCTGACCCGGTTCTGAGTTTGATCAATCTAACAGTTTTTTTCCTCCTGGGTCCAACATCCAGAACCTTTTGGGTCCAACATCCAGAACCTTTTGGGCTTAAACAGCTGTAATGCTGACAGATTATACTTCTGGACCTTCTGCCCCACAGACCGGCCTGGAAGCCGGTACCCAGCAGGACCCGTAAGCCCGGTTCTGGCCGGTTCTGGCAGAACCCGCTGCAGCATGCGGGCCTCCTGAGAGGACGGCGCTGACAGGAAGTACTGTTTGGGTCGGCCGTGTCATCCCACGCCCCGGCAGACAATCAGCTGATTGTTGGAGCTCTGAGCTCAGCGCCGGCTCGGCCCGGTCACGTGGAGAACAGAACCAGCTGAGGGCGGGCCTACCGGACCGCTTAGAGCTTCTCCTGCGGGCCGGCTGGTTCTGCTCAGAGACAGTCGGTACCAGGGAACACGTCTCACTTATGCTCCAATGAACTGGTTCTGTCTGACGGTTCTGCTGAGCTGGGTCCAGATTTAGGGACCGGTTCCAAAGTTCTATCCTACACGGCACAGTCCTGGGCTTTAAGAGGATTTTGTTCTGGTTCTGGTTCGGGTTAGGTGCTGGTTCTGCTCCTTGCAGTGGACCAGGGTCTTCTCTCCGCAGTGAGATCCGTCAGCGGAAGCTTGGACCAAACTGGGTCAGCCAGAACCGGGTCAGCCAGAACCGGGTCAGGACAGCCACACCCTCAACGAGCTGCTTGGATCCAGTCTTTGGTTCCGGTCCAGATCCCAGCATCTGGATGGACGCGGTGATGCGGGCAGAACCAACACCATCGGGTCCTGGCATCCTGGCCCTCCAGAACCGGTCCAGTCAGCGAACCGGACCCAAAGACTGCATCCTGGCCCTCCAGAACCGGTCCAGTCAGTGAACCGGACCCAAAGACTGCATCCTGGCCCTCCAGAACCGGTCCAGTCAGCGAACCGGACCCAAAGCGTGACGGTTCCACATGCAGCTCAGCTGACCTGAGATAAATCGTTACTGAGTTATAGAAACGCCATAAAGCAGGAACTTTATGGTTCTCCAGTAAAACCTCCTTCCTGAAGCATTCGCTGGCTAATGTTTCCTCAGGGACCGCATCCCCCCCCGGCCCAATCGGGCCGGCGCCGCTCATTCCCGCCGACGGCAGGACTTTGTGAAGTGCTGACCCGGTTTAAAGATTGACTGCAGTCATCCCCGCTTCAGCCAAAGTCTGCCTGATAAAATGTGGCAGCAGCAGCTCAGGTTGTTCATTACACAGACGGGCCGCTGGTTCTGACCCACAGAAACGCTGACAACCGGTCCTACCGGTACCGGTCCTACTGGTACCAGTACCGGTCCTACTGGTACCGGTCCGTAACATGAATCCTCCTGCAGACCTCTGAGATGATGGTGCCGCCAGGGATGGCTGCATCTCTGACCCGGTCCGGCCCGCGGCGTTTGATTCACAGCCAGCAATTAGCAGCCGTTAGAAAGTAATCACACCTGCTTCCAGGTTAGAAAGTAATCACACCTGCTTCCAGGTTAGGAAGTAATCACACCTGCTTCCAGGAACCTCAGAGGTTGATGGACCACCATAGACCCAGTAATGGTCCCACTTCCACAGGATCAGGATCCATGTTCTGGTTCTGCTGCAAGGTTCCTTTCCAAAGGATATAAAGGAACCCATGTGCTCCAATTGTGGCCCTTCTGGGGACCCAGAGCTGCAGCAGCAGAGAACATCAGCCTCCCTGCAGCTCAGCTCAACAACAACCTGCTGCTGGAAGCTGAACCTCTGCTAGCAGGTCGAGTTCAGCCAGAAAAACACCAGAGCCTCTTTATCCACAGAGGAGTTATTCACAGGAACTTTCCCTGTAAGGCAGACGGCCAAGAAAAAACTCAATTAGCTAAGCTAACAACACGAGCTATCGCTACAAGCTAGCACAAGCTAGCACCACGAGCTAACAAAAGCTAGCGCCCCAAGCTAACAACACGAGCTAGCGCCCCAAGCTAACAACACGAGCTAGCGCCCCAAGCTAACAACACGAGCTAGCGCCCCAAGCTAACAACACGAGCTAGCGCCCCAAGCTAACAACACTAGCTAGCGCCCCAAGCTAACAACACGAGCTAGCGTCCCAACCTAACAACACAAGCTAGCGTCCCAAGCTAACAACACAAGCTAGCGCCCCTAGCTAACACAAGCTAGCACCCCAAGCTAACAACACAAGCTAGCGCCCCGAGCTAACAACACAAGCTAGCACCACATGCTAACACAAGCTAGTGCCCCAAGCTAACTACACAAGCTAGCACCACAAGCTGACCTCTGAGGAAAATATTCTGCAAGGTTAGCAGAAAGACAGAAATATTTCAGCGCTGAATATATCATTATGGAGCAGAACCTGATTTACACGGAAAAAATATGTTTGCACCAGAACCGTGTTGGTTGTTTTGTGTAGATTGATCATTTAGACAAGCTAGCGCCCCAAGCTAACAACACAAGCTAGCGTCCCAAGCTAACAACACAAGCTAGCATCCCAAGCTAACAACACAAGCTAGCGTCCCAAGCTAACAACACAAGCTAGCGCCCCGAGCTAACAACACAAGCTAGCACCACAAGCTGACCTCTGAGGAAAATATTCTGCAAGGTTAGCAGAAAGACAGAAATATTTCAGCGCTGAATATATAATCATGGCGCAGAACCTGATTTACACGGTAAAAATATGTTTGCACCAGAACCGTGTTGGTTGTTTTGTGTAGATTGATCATTTAGACAAGCTAGTGCCACAAGCTAACGACACAAGCTAGCGTCCCAAGCTAACGACACAAGCTAGCACCATGCACTGATGTTTGGAGCAACGTGACAAGCTCCAGTAAAGTTCCTGGCTCTGCAACAGTGAAGCAGCAAACCCCCCAGGCAACATAACCTAACGCTGTCAGGTTAAACATTAGCTTCATAAGTCTCATCAGTCTGAGCTTCCCCGTCCAGATGAGCTTCCCATTTTCCTGCTGCGGTTTGAATCACCTCAGGAAAATGTCCATCGGCTGACGGCTCAGGCAGCTGGTAAATTATAAAGCAACAAAACATTTAAACCATTTAAAGCTAGTGGAAGCTAATGTGGCTAATAGTAGCAGGTTCTGAATCTGAGAATTAGAGCAGAACCAAGCAGGAACCCGTGGAACCTGCTGGAGTTGATCTCTAAGGAAAATATTCTGCAAATATTTCAGTGCTGAATATGTCATCATGGAGCATGTTGGTTGTTTTGTGTAGATTGATCATTTATTCTGCAATAGTAACATCTGATTGCATCATCAACACATTATCAGGCAAATGGCTTCGCAGCTTCCATGGAGACTAAATATCTAAGCTGGAAGATTTTATTAATTTCAGCTCCAATAGAGATGATGAGGCTGCAGTTCATGTTTTTAGTCTGACTCACATTATTGACGCCTGGTTGCGTTCTGTGGCTTTGTTGGACGTATGTTCTGTTTCAGAAAATACAGCAGTAAAGATAATTTATAATTTAGGTCATATAGTTCACGTTTGTTCTGGTCCAGCCTTTACCTCCCTCAGCATCTCTGCGGGTCTGACAGAGGAGGAAGGCCCGGTTCCTGCAGCCGGCGCCGACCCAGAAGGCGGACCCAGAAACGAGCAGCGTGTTGGCATGAAGATGGAGAAGCTGCTCTTCATGTTCAGTGTGGATGATGTTGCATAACTGATCTCAAAGCAGCAGAGCGGAAAGGTCCGGGAGGCTCAGCGGAGGCCAAAAATAACCCAGAGGAAACAAAACATGACCCGTAAAGATGGAAACAGGTATGAACGGACCAGAACCACCACATTTCTCACAGTGCGGATCAGAACCAACAGCTCCAGCTTCCTCCTCAACATTTCCATCACAAACAGGGGGAGAAACAGAAAATAACAATGTCAGAGAGAAATGACAGAAATAACAGACTGCACCAGGTATTCATGTGAGGCGCGTCTCAGCCGGACTCTTCAGCGCCACCTGGCTGCAGCTGCAGGAACATGAGGAGCTGAGAGGACGCCATGAAGGCGCTGTGGTCAGAGGGCGGGGCGCCCGGCGGTGGCAGCGTCATGCTGAGGGAGACAGTCCTGCTGCACTGCAGCCGTCAGACACAGACAGGTGGAGGAACACCTGTGTGAGCGGGGCCAGGTGTGCCCCGCCCTGCTCCAGCCGCCGTGAATGCAGTAGAACCTGAAGCCAACGCCCGGCTAAAACCGCGGACCTCCACCCAGGTGAGGGAACACCTGGCTCTGGCAGGGATCCGGTTTCAAAGCGCAGCCGCAGGTGACCTCCAGCGGCGCCGGAGCTCACCTGGACAGCCAGGTGTGCCGGCAGACAAAGGCTGAAGGCAGCCGCACTGTTTGCTGCCAGAACCATCTTCAGAAGGCCCGACCCGAGGGTGCGGCGCCGTGCCGGGCGTGTCTGAGCGGCGCCACTGCAGTCCGGTCCTTTCAGAACCCGCTCCAGATAAACCAGAACACGGTTCTGCCCATCTAACCTGGCCAGCCGTGACCTCTGACCCCTCACAGCGCTGCATCATCAGCCGCCAACAGAACAAACCCAATCAGACGGGTTCTCCTGCCGGCCCAGATTATGGGCTACAGGACATTTTGGGTCGGGTTCTGGAAACCAAGAACTTCCTGGTTTTGGAAGGTTCTGCTGCGTGGCTGGTGCTGACCCACAGGTGCATGTAGAACCTAAAACCCAGTCAGCTCCAGACAGAACCGCACGGCTGGCTGAGGGACAGAACGGCAGGGAGACTGGACCGGCCCGCCTGCAGTCCGTGAGGAACCGCATGAAGCCCGGCGGTTCTGTTCGTTCTGCAGTGTCTGAAGGTCCAGAGGAACCAAAGCTGCTGTTATTGGTTTATTATCAGTTATTGGTTTATTATCAGTTATTGGTTTATCAGTTATTATTGGTTTATTATCAGTTATTATTGATATATCAGTTATTATTGTTTTTTTATTGGTATATTATCAGTTATTATTGGTTTATTATCAGTTATTGGTTTATCAGTTATTATTGGTTTATTATCAGTTATTATTGGTTTATTATCAGTTATTGGTTTATCAGTTATTATTGGTTTATTATCAGTTATTATTGATATATCAGTTATTATTGTTTTTTTATTGGTATATTATCAGTTTATTATCAGTTATTGGTATATTATCAGTTATTATTGGTTTATTATCAGTTATTGGTTTATCAGTTATTATTGGTTTATTATCAGTTATTATTGGTTTATTATCAGTTATTGGTTTATCAGTTATTATTGGTTTATTATCAATTATTATTGATATATCAGTTATTATTGTTTTTTTATTGGTATATTATCGCCTTTATTGGTTTATTCCAGTAATCTGAGTCTTTGAGCCCCTCAGAGAGCAGAACCCCCCCCCCCCCCACAGAAGCCATCGCTCTGCTCAGCAGGCTGTGACTAAATCAGCTCACATCCCCCTAATTACTGGGGGGGGGGGAGTTCTGGGCTCCTCCTCCATGATTTGGGTTCCCTTCAGTTCTGGTAACGATGGAAACGACAGCAAAGGACCAGAAGTGTGAAGCGGACCCGTCATTAAAGCAGACGCATGTTCTGCAGGTCCAGTTGGTTCTGCAACAGGTCTGGAGACCCGATGGAACCAACACCACCTTGCAGCTCTGCAGACGATCCAATGAGCCAGGCAGCATCTGGACCCGTCCTGGACCTGCCAGCTCCAGAACCACCCGGCATCCAGAACCACCCGGCATCCAGAACCACCCGGCATCCAGAACCACCGGCATCCCAGGCCCGACCCGGCATCCCAGGCCATGTAATCCCAGTGGATAAAGACACAGATAAACGGCTTATCCTCAGTGAGACGCATGTCTGGAGGAACCACTACAGGCCGGCAGCCAGCCCCCCCCCCCCCCCAGAGATCTTTGATTCTGCTCAGAACGGTTCCAGGTCCAAGACATGAGTGTGAGGAGGACCCAGACCAGCTGGTTCTGGTTCTGAAACGGCTCTGGATCAGTGACGTGGCATTATATAAATCATATAATGAATCAGGGCGCGCTTTATATCAATAAATGAAATAAATAATGATATAAATCATATAATGAATCATTAAATAAATCATATAATGAATCAGGTTCATTATATGATTTATTATATGATTTATTATATGATTTATATCAATAAATGAAATAAATAATGATATAAATCATATAATGAATCATTAAATAAATCATATAATGAATCAGGTTCATTATATGATTTATTATATGATTTATTATATGATTTATATCAATAAATGAAATAAATAATGATATAAATCATATAATGAATCATTAAATAAATCATATAATGAATCAGGTTCATTATATGATTTATTATATTATTTATTATATGATTTATATCAATAAATGAAATAAATCATGAAATAAATCATATAATAATTCAGGGCGCGCTTTATATCAATAAATGAAATAAATAGTGATATTAGATTTTCCTCTAGTGTCCGAGTGGAACCGGGTTCTGATGGCGACCCTCATCTTCACCGACATATTTAGGCTTGTAGAACCGTGTCCACCAGTCCACAGAACCACAGAACCACAGTCTGGTGCTGATCCAGAAAACTACACGGGTCCAAACTGCAGCGACTAGGCCTGCAGAGAGGATCATCAGAACCGTCCATCATGTACAGGTCCAGGACCGGCAGGAGGCCCGCTAGCATAACTGACGACCCGGTTTGATTTATTCATTGAAACCGGGTCGCTGCGGCTGTTCTCCAGAACCTAACGGCAGAAACCTTCCAGAAACCATGATTCTGATCCGCCTGACGACCCAAACCCAGTCAGCAGCTTTGCAGCCGGGTTCTGCTGAGCGTAGAACCTTTTTCTCCTGCAGGAAATACTTTCCTTCAAAAACTAATTAAATATCTGGGAGTAAAAGTAGCCGTTTAGAATCAGACAGAACCAGAACATTTTCAGCAGGGAGGCACAGACAGAACCAGAACCAGAACATTTTCAGCAGGGAGGCACAGACTGAACCAGAACCGTGCAACAACCTACTTTATATGTTACTATGGCAACAAACGAGCCGATCAATGGGATCCATTAGGCGCCATCAGTCACCTGACCCAGACCAGGTGAGGAACTATGCCCATATTTGGGATTTCCTGAATAAATACACCCCCCCCCCCCCCCACTACTGTGGTGATTTGCTGCTTTGCCTGCAGATCCTGGGTCTGCTTACACCAAACACTTGACGTCAGACTATTTACATTTATTTACTTCCTGATAAACTGTCTGGAACATCCTGGAAGTCCTGAAGGTCTCAGCAGACTCTGACCCAGCGACCCGATACCGGGCTGGGCGGCACCGGGCCCAGGGAGGACGGGTCCAGTCAGGAAGAACCTTCCTGCTGCCTCATTCCCAGGCCTGGTCAACCGCTCCACACTTCCTGGAACCAGACATGGTCCATGTGCTGAGGAAGACCAGGGTGGATGAAGGCCAGAGGAAGCAGGCCACTTTATGGCTCTGCGCTGATAAAACCAGGAGGAGGCAAAAGTCAAAGTCCACTGCAGGTATGAGGAAACCACGGGCCGAGGCCTCCGCCCCGCAGCGGGTTCAGGTCCACTAGTGCAGGCCGGACTCCTGATACCTGTCGATGGTTCCCTTCCCTGCGCACCTGGAGCATCCTGCCGAGGAGCCGCTGGGCTACACCAAGGTTGCTGCAACAAGTTCTGGCCAGAGTTGCTGAACAAAAGGAGACAGCAGCAGGGAGGTCTTATGTAACCTGCTTCCCTGGACCATCAGCCCCGTCACGCTAACACACCCGAACCAGCCCGGTCCACACTTGCCATTCAGAGCAGGTCCATCGGTTCTGCTTCCCAGGCTCAGCAGCAGCCTCCTGTCAGCTGCAGGCCGCAGCACGGCTCCTCTTCCTGGGATCACACTAGCGCAGCCCTCCGTGTCTGGGTGTTTCCTCCGCGGATCCACGGTTCCGACCCAGCTCCACCGGACTGAGGGGACATAAACCCCCCCACACCCGCTGCCTTCTGCCGGCTCCGGCTCCGCTCTAAATTGGCTCTTTATTGCATGGAGTTCGGTGGGAGGCGCGGCGCACAAAGCTGAGCGGCAGGTCGGTTCGACAAATCTCACCTTTAGAATAAAAACATCCCGCCGCAGGTTGTTCTTACCTGCTGCTTAAATTAGACCCGCCATGGTCAGGGGTTCGGCTCGCAGTTCGGTACCGACACACCCTCACACAGGTTCCGCCACTCGAACCGGGACGCTGAGCTCTGTAGCCCCGCCAGCTAGCTACCAGCTCGGTCTCCCCAGCCCGAACCTCCCGGTGTTAAAGCCGGTTCTTACCTGGCTCTCCTGGACGGAACTCGGTTTGGGTCAAAATTAGAGCAGAAATTATTTTAGATCCGCAGAAAGCAAAGCGCGGCTTCAGCTGGCGGTCCGGAAACAAACTGCGTCCCTCCAGCCGGCGGCTTGGTCCACTCTCTTCCCGAGCAGCAGCTCCCCTCTCCCGCAGCGATCCTGGGAAACAGCCCCGTGACGTCACACGCCGCCTTTATAGCTCCGGGCGGAGCGGGGCTGCCCGCAGGGGGCGCTGTTGTCCTCCAGCCTTTCCACAGTGGAAACGCGGAGTGGAAGGTTAATAATTCATTAATAAAGGATGAAAGGGGCCGGTCCTCTGTCAGAGTTTCACTTTTAGATTTTAATCACTGAAATTAACTTTTCAGTGAGTATATATTTTATCAAGCTTTGCATTCTGGTAAATGTAAGAACATTTCATAAACCACATTTCCTCCTGTGGCTGATGCTGACACTAGATGCTTCTTTTCTGTCTCAAGCCAGAAAATCTTTATATTATTCTCCTTTCTTACAAAATATGCAATAACGAAGCGCTGCTTGTTAAAGTGACGACCGCAGCAAAGATAAACCCAGATCAGAGCTCTGAATGTGGCGCAGAACCAAGTGGAGGGAATTTTGTTCCGTTATTGTTGCAAATAACACGTTTTGTAAATGTAAATAAAAAAATGCAATACAAAAAATTTAAACTTTGAATAGTTCTTAATCAAAAAAGGTTTCAACAGTAATTGTTTTCTCAGATTATTTTTAAAAAAAACTAATTTTCTTTTTTTTCCCCATGTTTAATTTTTTCAATTTTCTCTTTTTTTTGTCTTTGTAGGCGGCGCCATTTTTACTGTGGGAAGCTGGGCAGCTCTTTATTCAGCACGGCACTTTAGGCACACAAGAAGTTTATATTGTTTATTGAGCATTTTAATAATTAGCATGCTCCAAGTCCTGCACAGCGTCTCCTCGTTAAGAAGTGAGGCGATTGTCTGTGAAGAGTTATTACCCTGCAGCAACTAAGCTCAACTCTATGTGCATTCTAGAGGAATATATGTGAAGCAACGGCTCGTTAAGGAATAACTACTCACCTGTCTTTGCTGTTTGGACCAAAGTGTCCTGATCCGGGTCTGGACACCATGGCGAGGTCCCAGGAGAGGCCTGGTGTTCTCATAACCAGGGCCGTTGTACGTTTAAAATATAAAGCATTTAATCCTTGATGGTAATTGACTTGTGTGTAGATGAATGGCAGAATCTGGTCAGATTTTGGTTTAGAGTATTTAAGGCGGCCGTCCTGAGAGGAGGTAGATTTTGCTGCATGTAGGAAGGTTTAACGTTGCAGGGTCGGTCCATCTGACCTCTGGAGAATAAACGCCTGCAGCTTCAGCATCTCTGCGACAGTCCCACTGGTCTGATATAAGCGGATGACCCATCAGGTTCAGGATGAAAAAATGAGCTTGATTCTTAGCAGGCCTATAGCTTGTTGAGATTCATGCGATAGGCCCAAATTCATCTTATCAGCATCAGCGGTTACCATGCCTAGTTCTCTCTGATGGCATCAGAACTTCATGGTGAGTGCATGGCAAAGACAACTAAACTTTTCCCACATTAGACAGAACGGTCATGGCTGGAGCCTTAGGTTGTCGGGTTTAGGCTAAGGCTAAAGCTAAGGCTAAGGCTAAAGCTAAGGCTAAGGCTAAAGCTAAAGCTAAGGCTGTTGGACTGATGCTATGCAGCCGTCAGAAGTCTCTGATTTTATTATACCATATTTTTTTCCTCCTTCTCATTTCACAAAATTAAATAATTTTAAAAACTTGCTTTTATGTCCAGCATTTCGTCTGGGAGTCAACCTGAATGTAAAGTGCAACAAGCTGTGGATCATGCTGGTGAAACAAGATGGCCGCCCTGCTGCCATAAACAATAAAGCTATAAATGTTTGCTGCTGGTTTTACACCATGAGCTGAGAGCAGGCGTCACTTCTGCTAACCTAAACTAACTTTTAAAAAGCTAAATGAGTAAATTCAGTTCTTCTTTACAATATTTTAACAACAATTTATCTTAAACTTGTTCAGCATGGCTGCTGTTCTCTATGGAAGCCCATAGAGGTCAAAATTACATCCTGATTTTCAGAAAATGAGATCTTAGATCCTGCTCCTCTGCCACAGCACCCAGACGTCTGATGGACGGACGTGAGCTCAGAATATTTTATTTATTTATAAATATTCATTCAGCTGATCCTCCAGGAAAATAGAGCAAAGTTCATTTTAGGAAGTTTTTCATTTAATCTCTTGGCATTGAAAGAATCTCCATCATGCTGATTTAAAACAAAGTGAACTGCAGTCTAAAACAGATGTTTCTAACAGTTATTTCTCCTGACAGATGTGTGAACGGCGCTGAAAACCCATCAAACACGGAGCACAGATCTTTTTCAGCCAGAAGTTTACATACGCCACCTAAAAATCTGCCTTTTTCTCCCAGTCAGACATGAAATCTGAACCTTTTCCGCCTTCAGTCCGTCAGAACTACCAGAATTATTGATACTTTTTAAACATTGTTTTATTGTCTTCCTGAAGGTCAGAAGTTTACATACGTGTTGTTCATATTTGCTACCGTTGCTTTTAAACGTTTGCAGGATCTTTGGCCCGTTCCTGCTGACAGAACCGGTGGCGCTGACCCAGTTTGGAGCTGCCGGTCCGGCTCCGCCCACAAATGTTCAGGAGTGAGATCAGGGCTGTGATCGCTGCTCCAGAACATCGACTCTGTTCCCCTGAAGCCATTCTGGAACCGGTCCATCTGGAAGACCCGTTTATGTCCAAGCTTCCACTTTCTCTCCGTCTTGAGCCGTTGCTTCATAATTTCCACATAATCTTCTTTTCTCATGTTTAGTGAAGCGCACCAGCCCACAGCATGATGCTGCCCCCCCGTGTTTCACTGCTGGGACGCTGTTCTCAGGCTGCAAACATTCCTCCTCCTTCCCCCAGAGGTAACGATGCTCATTATGGTCACACTGTTCATTTTTAGTTTCTTCATGCCACTGAGCCACTGGACATGTCTCCAGACTTTCACTTCCTCCAGACTTTCACTTCCTCATCCCCGTCTCCTTTTGCAGCCCCTGTGGGTCCAGGACTCGTTTCACTGGTGATGATGACGCCTCCCAGCTTAGCTAGCATCTTCACCAGGTGTTGATGCACATCTCAGACCCTGAGCTATCTCTGTAGTTATGCTGCTATCCTCTATTACCATCTAACATAGAAAGTACTCCTGGGTCAATGTGAGCTTCTGTGCTTTCTGTGTCTCTGCTCTGTCTTCTCTAACATAGAAAGTACTCCTGGGTCAATGTGAGCTTCTGAGCTTTCTGTGTCTCTGCTCTGTCTTCTCTAACATAGAAAGTACTCCTGGGTCAATGTGAGCTTCTGAGTTTTCTGTGTCTCTGCTCTGTCTTCTCTAACATAGAAAGTACACCTGGGTCAATGTGAGCTTCTGTGCTTTCTGTGTCTCTGCTCTGTCTTCTCTAAGCCCCAGTGGGTGGAGGCAGATGAGCGTTCACACTGAGCCTGGTTCTGGTTCTGCTGGAGGTTCTCCTCCCTGTTAAAGGGGAGTTTTCCTCTCCACTGTCGCTTCATGCATGCTCAGTATGAGGGATTGCTGCAAAGCCATCAACAATGCAGACGACTGTCCACTGTGGCTCTACGCTCTTTCAGGAGGAGTGAATGCTGCTTGGAGAGACTTGATGCAACCTGCTGGGTTTCCTTAGAGAGGAAACTTTCTCACCAACCTGGAGGATCTGATGGAGTCTGACTTTAGAAAGAGCCTTGATGATGATAGGATGTGAATTGGAGCTATATAAATAAAATGTAATTGAATCTCTGGGACACAGAACCGTCTCCTTTCTGAGTGATGGACCGTCCTGTGGTGATCTTACTGGCGCCTTCAGACGTTTAGGATGAACCAGACTAGAGACTTTGGTTGTCTGTTGTGTTTTAAATTGTATTTCATGTATGTATTACTAATATATTTATTTATTTTAGCCCTACTTCCCATTTCCTAAGTGGTTACTCCACTTGTCAGGCTGCCATTGTAAATAAGAACTTTTTCTTAATGACTTGCCTTTAGAAATAAAGGTATAAAAAAAATAATCCAGAGCGCTGATATCCTGGCTGGTCCAGGCGCCTTTAAAACATCCACAGGTGTCTCAAAGCAACCAATCAGGAGCTTCCAAAGACATGACATCATCATCTGGGCGTTGATCTTAGTGTATGTAAACTTCTGAACATAAATAAATGATCATTATTATTTAATAATGAATAATAAATGAACAGTGACCTGAAACCTTTATTCAGATTTCACCACGATGAGAAGAAAAGCTGACGGGACTTTTTTATTTGGTGTATGTAATGGTTCTGTTCTGAGGGCTCCTGTAGAACCTACGGGGACTCTTTGGGTCGGTACCTGGAGGCCCAGCAGCACCAGAACTTCTTACCTTGGTCAGACGAGCAGCAGACAGAAGAGTTCACGGAGCGGCTCTTGCATCTAAGTTTAATTTTAATGCTGTAAATTCCTGCACTCCACTCCAGACACACAACAAGAAGCTACCGACTGACAATACTTACAACGTTTATTATCAGCACGCTCCGCTAAGCAGGGCAGGCCTAGAACGCTCCAGGAGCGGCGCCGGCTCTGACCAGAACCTCCTGGAGCGAGCAGAACCTGAATGACACCATAACTTAACGGGCCACTTCTCCCGTGAGTCCTGAAAAAGGGAACTACAAAGGCAGCGTATTTACACGTCTCACTCCGTACAAATTTAAAGTCTGCTGTTCGTGGCTGAGGACCCGGGAGAACCGGGAGAACCGGGGGAACCGGGCCGCCGCCTAGTCGGACTCCTTCTTGTCCAGCTCTTGTTGATCTTTGATCTTCAGGATCAGCTCCTTGATCTCCTGCCGCTTGGTCTTCATGCGCTGCTGAGGGAACCAATCCGACAGGTTCATGGGGAGGTGGAAGCTGGGGATGGGGTTCTGCAGACAAAGCACAAGGTTCCTGTCAGCGGGCACGTCTCAGCTGCTCTAGAACGTCTGGGAGAACGTCTGCAGAGGAACCTGGCAGAATGTCCAGAACCTCTGCAGAGGAACTGGGCAGAACGTCCAGAACGTCTGCAGAGGAACCTGGTAGAATGTCTAGAACGTCTGCAGAGGAACCGGGCAGGACGTCTGCAGAGGAACCGGGCAGGACATCTGCAGAGGAACCGGGCAGAACGTCTGCAGAGGAACTGGCAGAACGTCTGCAGAGGAACCGGGCAGAACGTCTGCAGAGGAACCGGGCAGAACTTCTGCAGAGGAACCATCCAGGACGTCTAGAACCTCTGCAGAGGAACTGGGCAGAACGTCTGCAGAGGAACCGGGCAGAACATCTGCAGAGGAACCTGGCAGAACGTCCAAAATGTCTGCAGAGGAACCGGGCAGAACGTCTGCAGAGGAACCGTCCAGGACGTCTGCAGAGGAACCTGGCAGAACGTCTGCAGAGGAACTGGGCAGAACATCTGCAGAGGAACCGGGCAGAACATCTGCAGAGGAACCGGGCAGAACATCCAGAACCTCTGCAGAGGAACCTGGCAGAACGTCCAGAACGTCTGCAGAGGAACCAGCTTTTGTTTCTGAATGATTTCACCTGAAAGAATTGATCATAAATCTAAAGGACTAAAATAATTATCGCCACACGGAAACGTTCCTCTGCTGCCTCCATGCTGGGAACCGGTTCCTTCAGGGCTGGAAGAACCCAGATCTGCTCCAGAACATTTCCCAGCATGCAGCTCAACTAAAGGCAACTAAAGGTAGAACCAGATGAAGCGGTCCTGTCTGGGTCTCCGTATCTCAGCCCTGGTTCCCATCAGAACCGGCTCAGAGAACCTAACCTGACCCGGTTATTTTCCCTCGGTGTGGACTGAGCAGTCAAAGGTTCTTATCAGATGGAACCTTCTGGGAACCACAGGAGAACCTGGACTACCAGCGCCGCCTCAGGCTACGTTCAACCGGACCGCCGAAAGAACCGAAACGAAAGCCGTTTTCTTTGGGGGAACCATCAAAACCACAGATTAAGTGAAACGGAACTTCCTGCCAACCTTCACAATAAGAGCCCTGCAGACGTTTTAATGAATTTTAAGCCTTTTATCCCATGAATTTACTCTCAGCTTTTCCCTTTAGCTGAATAATAATATTAGTATTATTATGAATAATAATAAAGTGCTTTATTCTGTTTATTCTCAGACGTTCTGCTTTCATGGGGCTGATATAGAAGAACATGAAAAGTGTTTCTTCTGCATGAATTATTAATGGTGGATAACTTTTATTCTTTGCACATAAGCTGATAATTCTGTCTGGTTTTCTCATTTTTAATATTGAACCAGACGTTATGAGCCAACATTTTACGTCATTAAGTGTGCCAGGAATCACGTTAGCTACGACGTTTAACGGCTTCCTCGTGTCTTTGGTACCGGTACCAGCGGTACCAGCGGTACCAGCGGTACCGGCGCCGCCTACATGCTCCTCCGCCCGCACACCATCTCAGCTTTATGGGTTTTTCCAGGAGCAGCATCACGTTCAGGCTGCTACGGAGTTTAACCGAGCCTTAAACCGCTTCTTCTGATGCCAAGCGTCGTTAAATCAGCGTTTCCCTGACGGCAGCCATGTCTGTCACATGACACCTTCACCTGGAAACACCTTTATTACAGCAGCCTGCAGCCACAGCAGCATTTTATTGTGCCTTAAATGGAACAAAATGAAGACCTGTTCACTCAGACGTCATCATTCTGAGAATTTAAGGCTTTTTAAGGTCTTAAATTTGGATTTCCAGAAGCAGGACAGCTTTGCACCAGAGGGAGGAGGAGTCTCACCTCAAAGAAGCTCTCCACATACTGCAGGATGTAAACTCCACAGTCGCTGAAGTTGTCCTGCTGAGGCACACGTGGGCTGGAGCCCTTCATCACCTCCTTCCCAAAGCTCCGCTGACTCGCCTTCCTCACCTCCCACTCCACTTCCAGGTACCTGAACACACCACCAGCAGCATCAGCAGCCAGTCGGCCCCGCTGCCTGAACAAAAAGCCTGGAAGGCCTTCAGGACGCCTGGAGGACACGTCCAGAAGGTCTGGACTCACTCTCTGAGGGTCTTCACCACGTTGGACCTGCCTGGCCCCCGCAGAGAGTCCATGATGAGAATACAGGGCCTGAAAGAGAGAAATCAGCGTCATCAAACCCTCCGCCGCCCCCTGCTGGCCCCACGCGCCGCTGCAGCCACTCACTGTTTGCAGATGATGGACTTGGAGGCCAAAGCGGAGACGTCGGCGGCCCCGGCGTCTTCGCTCAGGTTGCCGTCGTTGCTGCAGTCGTCCTGGACACAGAGCCAGAAATCATCACGGACCGGACTGATAGCGGGCCTGGCTAGAACCTGAACACAGGAGGGAGCGTACCTGACAGGAGCTTTGGTCGTCAGAGAAGGTACAGGTGTCGTCTCCGTTCCCTGAGCCGTAGCACACGCTGATCTGGTGCAGCGCGCCTTCAACACAGAACCCCACACTTCAAACACAACCTCTCTACTCCTGATCCAACGAAGAACGGCAGGATAACTCACTCAGGTACTGCGGCCCGGGTTCTGTCTGGTTGGACCCCGGCGGTTCCGGCCCAAAGTCACAGTCGGCCTCCGCAGAGCCCTCTGGTGACGGCTCCTCTGACGAGCAGTCCAAGCCGTCTCCGTCCGGAGACAGAGGCCGGCAGTGGTCCGGGATGCTGTCCTCTGACTGCGGCTCAGCCGGTGACCCGGACTCAAACTTTGGGTTCTTCTCCAAAACCGGACCGGTCAGGCCCGGGAAGCAGATCACCGCCAAATACCAGTGAGCTCTGACAAAACAGCAGAACCCCTTCAGACTTCAGCACAGAACCACCATTCCTGCCAGAAGAAGGGAAGCAGCCGCAGACTTCCCTCAGCGCGCAGTAGGGGGGGGGGGGGGGGGGCGGTTGAGGCGTTGCTGCTGAGCTACAAGTGATTATGTGGAAAAAAGTGAGACTTCCTGCTGCTTCCGTCCACAATCTCTGAGGCTACCTGACCAGAGAAGGAACGGCTCCTCCAGAGTAAAGATGCTGGTCAGAAGTGGAGCTCACAGTTTAAATCTGGGCCGTCAGCGTTCCTCCTCACTGATTCATCACCACAGAAACATTCAGATAAACTACCTGAGCAGCACACCTGCTGCCTCACGCTCACCTTCTTCTTTCATACGTCTCCATTTCAGCCATGAAATAAGCCTGAACTGGTGGGAACATAATGACAGCACCTGAGTCTCCCGTCCTCAGGTGAGTTAAACCTGACGGAAAAGGTGCCGCCTCTGCTTAGAGGCCCGGTTCAGACCCTAAACCCAGTAAGAAGATTTTAAAGCAGAGACTTACGACTCGTTGATGGGAACAAAGATGAAGTCCTTCTGGAACAGGTCCACATGCCGCGTCCACGTCTTCACCCTGTTGTGCTTTTTCTTCTGGATTCTGAGGAACCAGAGAAGTTTAGCTGAGCAGCAAAATAAAAGACTAGATCTAAGAGAACCCGGCCGACACTTACGTCAGGTTGACCGTGTCCGGCCCCGTCCGGCGCTCCCTCTGGTTCAGTCTTTTGTAGAAGAATGAGCTAAACACGTGGATTCTTTGTGCATCTTCTTTTTTTAACTTTTCCAAAACTAAATATCTAAACGCACCAGAAAGGACCGTGAGCTCAAAGAAAACTGTTTTCAGGTCAAATTTGTGTAACAAGAATAAAGACAGGCAGAAATGATTACTACTCACTTTAAATAAAAGTCTATGATAACGTCGTTAAGGAACTCGCCGTCATTAAGGCAGTGCAGGTCTTCATTAGTCACTAAGATGCCACCTTTGGCTGGAGGCGGCGGGTACACCATGAGCCTGGGGGGGGCAAACATCCCGCCGTTAGCACAGCAGCGGTGCAGACATGGCCGCCCACAACAGCTGAAAGGATAACAGCAGCCACTCACTTCATGACTGGTCCAGAGAAGGTGGGCTGCAGGTCCGTCATGTCCTCCTCTTCATCGAAGTACGTGCCGGCGTGCTGCCGCGTGGCCATGCGTGTGCGTGTGGACACGTCGGCGGCCGGGCCCAGGGACAGCGCCGGCGAGCTGGGAGAGGTTTGCTCTGGCTTCACCTGTCCGGGGTTGGATAACATTTACACCAACAAAACTGGCAGCGTCTCTGCATTAAAATGAAAAATGTTTAACGGTCCAGTTCAGAACCAGCACCACGTTAAGTTAGCCCCGACCTAAACAGCTTCCAGCCAGCGGTCAACATTAAAGGTAGAGCAGACGATGTTTGTTCAGCTTCAAGTTCTGGAGAACCATCTTATCTACTGGTTGTCCCACATGCCAACCACGGATGTGCTCACCTAACACCTGTGTGCGCTCCTTCCTTCCTAGTCTCCCCCGGCTGGCACTTCTGGTCTTTATGTATCCAGTTAGCTTAGCGGTTAGCTTAGCGGTTAGCTTAGCGGGGTTTATTGTGTGCTGTCTGACAGTGTAGCATTAAGATTTGCTGCATAGGGTAGTTCATTGTTATTGTTTTGAGGCGGGTTTTTCGCGCATGCGCGCCGGACTGGTAGGCAAAAGGCGAACACAATGGCGGACGCAAACAGAGAAACTGACGAGTTCTCCGCGTATTTTTCTTCTTTAGATAACGTACTACAAGATCGTTTTAAGAGTAAGTTGATGGTTGATGGTATCAGATTGCCAGATCCACACAGCAAAAGCCTGAAGGGACGGAGCGAGTCTGTGAAATGCTGGCCAAGCGCTCCGTACCATGACATATACAGCTGCCTTATAAACATGGCAGGCCAGTACAGACAGAGAGCACGAAAGCCATGAAACCACTGGACGGCTACAATTATTTTATATCAGGAAAAAGGCTCCAGCAACGCCCGCGACGCCATGAGGGATTAATCGGTCAGAAAATGGATGGATGGATGGATGTTGTTCACACATGTTTGTGCAACAGCACAAAGCGGCGTCGGACACAGGCCGCGTCTCAGCAGAGGCCCGGTAGGTTAAAAAAAAAAAAATTTCACTACGGATTATTTAGGTGTTTTTGTCTTGTTAAAATGGGTGGCGGTGTCGGCGACATTGCAGCGTAAACACAGAAATACTAGCGCCCGTGAACCGGGGCGTAATAGCAGCAGCAGCGGCTGTAGCCCCTGCTGCTAGCTGCTAGCTGCTGCTAGCCGCCCCGGCCCGGCCCGTGTAGCCGGGCCGGGGCGCCGGTCCGTGTAGCCGGCGGCGCCGGTCCGTGTAGCCGGCGGCGCCGGCCCGTGTAGCCGGGCCGGGGCGCCGGCCCGTGTAGCCGGCGGCGCCGGCCCGTGTAGCCGGCGGCGCCGGCCCGTGTAGTGTTTACGCAGCAGCCGCGGGCTGCTGCCGCAGCCCGTGAACTGGCAGAGCAGCCGCTGCCTGCTCCGCCGCTGCTGCTTGGCTGCTGCTGCTACCGCTTCTCCGGCCCGTGTAGCGATCTGTGTACCCTCCGCCGCAATTTAAGTAGAACAATGACTAGAGCAGAATTAAGTTGTATTTACCGGAGATGAAGTGTAGACTGCAAATTCTCTCGTAGTACGATGCCCCCCCCCCAGTCCATTGGGAGTGTCTGCCTGCGCTCTTTTCATTGAAAATATCCATTTCTTTCTTCGTCCTTCCTCCTTCGGTAAACGACAGAAACGTACATCCAACGATTTGGAATGCCTCTCTGTGCAACCGGGAGCACAACAAGTCGTAGGCATTGCTTAGATTCCATAAATAAACGAAGTAAAAGTACGCTCTAAATCACCCGTTTTGTCATGTAGTAGACGAGAACAGTACTGTTTTCTGCCTACCAGCGGGACCCGGATGTAGCGCTGACGTCACGCGGGACGTCACACGTGAACTACCCTATAGCTTAGCAGTTAGCTTAGCGGTTAGCTTAGCGGGGTTTATTGTGTGCTGTCTGGCAGTGTAGCATTAAGATTTGCTGCATAGCTTAGCAGTTAGCTTTGCGGTTAGCTTAGCGGGGTTTAGTGTGTGCTGTCTGGCAGTGTAGCATTAAGATTTGCTGCATAGCTTAGCAGTTAGCTTAGCGGTTAGCTTAGCGGGGTTTATTGTGTGCTGTATGACAGTGTAGCATTAAGATTTGCTACGTAGTTTAGCAGTTAGCTTAGCGGTTAGCTTAGCGGGGTTTATTGTGTGCTGTCTGGCAGTGTAGCATTAAGATTTTCTGCATAGCTTAGCAGTTAGCTTAGCGATTAGCTTAGCGGGGTTTATTGTGTGCTGTATGACAGTGTAGCATTAAGATTTGCTACGTAGTTTAGCAGTTAGCTTAGCGGTTAGCTTAGCGGGGTTTATTGTGTGCTGTCTGGCAGTGTAGCATTAAGATTTGCTGCATAGCTTAGCAGTTAGCTTAGCGGTTAGCTTAGCGGGGTTTATTGTGTGCTGTCTGACAGTGTAGCATTAAGATTTGCTACGTAGTTTAGCAGTTAGCTTAGCGGTTAACTTAGCGGTTAGCTTAGAGGGGTTTATTGTGTGCTGTCTGGCAGTGTAGCATTAAGATTTGCTGCATAGCTTAGCAGTTAGCTTCTGTGTTAGCGCCGCTGCTCTCACTGTAGACTTTGAAAATGGCTGAGAGTCAAAAGAAGCAAACTACGTTCATATTTATGAGAAGAAGAGGAAGGCCTCAGTAGAAAGAAATAAGAACTGAGTGGATTTTGAAAATTTTTACAAGTGATCCCCCTGAGAAGCAGAAAAGCAGGTAAGATGGTCTTACGTTTTATTGAAAAAGGGACTTAGGCATTTCTTACCTACTTATTAGAAAAAAATTGTCCACTCTACCTTTAAATAATAAAAAAATAACTTTCCTCATCCCATTGGGCTAAATTAGGATTGGACCAAATCTAATAAAAATGAATCACATATTAAATATAAACTGAGGAAGGACTGAGAGTTTCTCTTTATATGGGACTCTCGTCCCGCTAATAGTGTAAAAAAAAAAAAAAAAAACACTTTCTTATAAATGGACCATTGGTTGATTTTCTTAAAGTTCAAGAGCATGAGAATTACATTCAGTTAGAAGAGGAATAAACAGGACTACTAGCTATACAGCACCTGAAATTAATATATAGTTTATATTTTTAATAATCTTTATAACTAACAGATGAAGGTTCTGGGTTCGAGTACACCCCTGGGTCTTTCTGCATGGAGTTTGCATGTTCTCCCTGTGCATGCGTGGGTTCTCTCCGGGTACTCCGGCTTCCTCCCACAGACCAAAAACATGACTGTTAGGTTAATTGGCTTCTCCAAATTGTCCTTAGGTGTGAATGGTTGTTTGTCCTGTTTGTCTCTCTGTGTTGCCCTGGACAGGACTGGCGATCTGTCCAGGGTGAACCCCGCCTCTCGCCCAATGAACGCTGGAGATAGGCACCAGCACCCCCCGCGACCCCATGAGGGATTAAGCGGTTTGGAAAATGGATGGATGGATGACTAACAGATAACACAGACTGATGAGACAAAACTATATATTGGTAGTTAATGCTATCTGTAATGTTTTTATAATCAGTTTAGTTGACATCCTAGCAGTGGCGTCTCTGGTATGATAAGTTAAGTGGGGCACAAAAACTCAATACCTTTATTTAGCATAAGCTTACCTTAAATTAGCAGCAACTAATTTTTTGTGATGCATACAACCTGACTTTGATCAATTTTAAATTAAACAGATAAATTAGCATAAACCAACAAACTAGAAAATCTATTATATATAAGGTAAATGTAATTTAAATTTTATACATAAAATTATTAATCAAGGCTTGTTAATTTATTGAACAGAAAAGATTCACATCAATCAATGAGCGAACAAGGACAACAAACACTAGATACATTTTTGCTCTTAGTTTCCATTTTCCTATGTTCTATTCTAATAGTTTTTTTTACATGCTTTTATTTTGTTTGCTGCTATAGGCTTAGGCTGCTGGAGGACATCAGGGTCTATTTCTCTCACTCTGCTGATTTATACTGTTCTCCAGTTTTGCATTGTATTACATTGAAATGACTGTTGTCATTTCAGCTTTTAACTTTTTGCTCTCTCTCTTTTTTCTTCATAGAAGGTACACCTGGTCTGGCGTTCTGTTAACTGTGACATCATCCAGAGAAGACGGCTCACCCGCTACTACCATCTAATGTAGAACAGATTACTGGATCAATGTGTGCTTCTGTGCTTTTTTGTCTCTGCTCTGTCTTCTCTAACATAGAAAGTACTCCTGGGTCAATGTGAGCTTCTGTGCTTTCTGTGTCTCTGCTCTGTCTTCTCTAACATAGAAAGTACTCCTGGATCAATGTGAGCTTCTGAGCTTTCTGTGTCTCTGCTCTGTCTTCTCTAAGCCCCAGTGGGTGGAGGCAGATGAGCGTTCACACTGAGCCTGGTTCTGGTTCTGCTGGAGGTTCTCCTCCCTGTTAAAGGGGAGTTTTCCTCTCCACTGTCGCTTCATGCATGCTCAGTATGAGGGATTGCTGCAAAGCCATCAACAATGCAGACGACTGTCCACTGTGGCTCTACGCTCTTTCAGGAGGAGTGAATGCTGCTTGGAGAGACTTTGAAGCAATCAACTGGTTCCCTTATATAGGACATTTTTTATCAATCTGTATAATATGATTGATTTGACTTTGTAAAGTTCCTCGAGATGACATGTTTCATGAATTGGCGCTATATAAATAAAATGTAATTGTTTTTATTTTTCTATGTTTTAATCACATAAAGGACTTTGCATTGTCATCGTACTGAAATGTGCTATACTAATATAATTCTGCCTTGCCCAGATGGTCCCACATTATCCAGGACAACGTAAACGTAACGTCTGCATTTCCAGCGTTCTGATTGGATGATGCGGGCTTGGGACCGTAGGATTTGTGCCCCACTGCTATCTACTGTGAGTGTACTGGGCATGCTCACTGAGATTTTAGATGTTTGTTATTTAAACAAACATTGGTGGACCGCCCCCAATATCAAAGCGCCTCAGGAGGATTTAACCTCTGAGCTTGTTAGTTTTCTGGCAGACTTAGATATATAGACACAAATGTTTATAACAGAATTTTATTGGTAAGGGAATCTGTCTTTTTACAATATTGCTCCATAAAGAACAATTCTGTCCCGCTGATTGAACACAGAGCTCCACAGCGACACCTGGTGGCCCCGCATGCAGAGATGCCACAGCTTCCTAGTAATGTTTGTACAGTCAGCTGATAGCGTCATGTCCTTTCAGCTGAAACTAAAATTAATTTTCTATATAAGTTCAATTATCGGCGAGAATGCATTTACACAAATATATTCAAAATATAAGTGATATTAGTTTATAGTGTCCAGTGTGTGTATTATTATTATTATTATTATTATTATTATTATTATTATTATTATTATTATTATTATTATTAATGTAAGTTAGATATAAAGCTTTTGATTTGCTTCCAGCATTGTCTCACACAGATGGAAAAGGACTGGAGTTGGTAAATGTTTAACAAAAACATAGAACTGAAAGCTAAAAATTCAACAACAGATCAAATAAGCTAACCTAAGCTAACTTAAAGAGTGCTAAGATTAGCCAAAATAGAGAGCATCTAAGTTAACCTAAAATAAAATAACAAAAGCTGCAGTTAAGTTGTGTTAACATGAAATAAAATAAAAAATGTGCTAAACTAAACTACAAATGGATGAGCTGATGTAAAGCAAACTGAGGATAGAAAATCTAAAATCCTCCCAAATACACAAAGCTACAGTTGCTAAATTCAGCTAACCTAAATTAATACCAAATAAACCAACTAAAATTGAGACAAGCTAAAGCATAATAATGTCAAGAGTGTCAAATTAAATTGTGTTGCGCATAAACACAGCTTTAGAAAAGCTTAAATATACCAAATAAGCTAATCTAAAAAAGGAGGAGCTACAATGTGCTAAGCTAAACTAGCAAAGATAACTGATACTTGGACAAATAAATTTTCAATAAATTATGCTAAAATGAACAAAAATACAAAGTCAAAACTACTAAACTGAGATGAGCTATGGTAAAATAAGCTAGGTTTTGCTAATGTTAGCCAAAATAGGCCAAGCTAATGTGTGCTAAGCTAATATATGCTACATTTTAAATAGTTAAATGTTAGCTAAATTCTAGTAGCATGAATGTGAGCTTCTAATCCGTGTGTTAAATTCTGATGTAATAAAGAACCTTCTAATTTTTCCCTCTACTAGAAATGAAATAAAAAATAGACGATGAGCATCCAGAGTCCATCAGTGTTTCTGCCCAACATCCAGTCCAAAGGGGCACCAGCAGCTTGATTAGGACTCTTTGGAGAAGATAAGACTTTCTACATTTAAAGCTGATTTTATTTTTTTACTTAAATCTAAATTTCAATAGGGACCAGTTTGAGAAAACAACATAAAAAACTAAAAAAAAGATTTGAATAACAGTAGCAATACACGTAAAACATTCCATTAAATAAGGTAATAAAAAATATGACTTAAAAAGAGCAAGTTGCATGATATTTCTCATTGTGTCTTAAAAGAAATGTGAATTTTAAATTGCCCTAAAGTAAATTTTATGTTAGGTAAATGACTTTTTCTGTTTTTCCTTCCGGCTTCCTTGCTATGAACCCACCTTCTCCACCTTCTGGCTGGACGCCTTGTTGTAGTTGACCAGGCGGATGTTGGCCTCCTCAAAGGTCAGCTTGGTGGGGAAGCTGCTGAGGTTGTTGTTCCTGCCGATGACCGTCAGGATGTCCTCCAGGATCATCTGCTCCTTCATCACCAGACCGTTCTCGAAGATCAGGACGATGTACTTCTCGTCTACCTCTGATGACGACAGAGATCAAACGCTTAAATCCTGCTCCCAGTTTTATTTCTCGTCTATATTTTTACTGCTATTCCCAGTTTAAAGTTCAATATTTTGGATCTAACTTGTATTAAAGGGGCTAATAAATCACACAACAAACCATATAAAGTAATGTAACCCAACTCTTGTAATTAAAACTAATTCTATTGTTATTATTGCATGTTTGATTGAAAAGGTTGTGGAACATTTTATGAAACTTTATGCTGTGTCAGTTGTCAGTTAGTTTGACACAAATACTGGTTAAATAGTTTATTTGGTGATTATGTCAAAATTCATCCTGTAATTTCAGTTAAGGTACAAAGTAGAGACGCCATCCGGTGACCAGAACCTGCAGATTCTTTAGCTTCATCAGTACCTGGTGGAGGGCGGAGATCCTGGGTAAACACCACCAGGCTGCACTGCCAGCACAACGTGTGGAAGTAATAATAATAATAATAATAATAATAATAATAATAATAATAATAATAATAATAATATGATAATAATAATAATAATAATAACAATAACAATAATAATAATTAAAACCGCAAGCGGTGATGAGCGGCCCTCGCAGCAAAGCGCCGCTCCGGCCTTGGCCACCGCTGGGATTTGCGCACCGCCGGCCGCCCGCCACCGCAGATGCTGTCACGCATTTTGCCTGCCCGTCCACTGGGCGATTTACACGAACGTGTTCGGCAGCGCTCCCCCACGACTCACAAAAAATCTGGTGCAGATTCACCACAACGGACCGGTATAGCGCCCGCTTCACAGCAGACGCCGCACCAATCCGCCTGTCGATCTCCCGCTCCATCTTCCCCTCATTCGTGAACAAGACCCCAAGATACTTGAACTTCTCCACTAGAAGCTGGACTTTCCTTTTTTAAAAAGCTTATAGTTAGAGTGGCTCATGTTACCCTGAGCTACCTCTATAGTTATGCTGCTATAGGTTTAGGCTACTGCAGGACATCAGGGTCTATTGTTCTTCAATTTTGAATGACTGTTGTAATTTCAGCTTTTAACTTTTTGATTTTTCTTTTTTCTTCATAGTAGGCACACCTGGTCTGGCGTTCTGTTAGCTGTGGCTTCATCCAGGGAAGACAGATCACCCGCTACTACCATCTAATGTAGAACTTCTGTGCTTTTTTTGTCTCTCTTGTTGTGTCTCTGCTCTGTCTTCTGTAACCCCCAGTCTGTCGAGGCAGATGACCGTTCATACTGAGCCCGGTTCTGCTGGAGGTTTTTCCTTCCCGTTAATGGGGAGTTTTTTTTCCTGCTGTCGCTTCATGCTTGCTCAGTAGGTAGGATTGCTGCAAAGCCATGGACAATGCAGACGACTCTCCCTGTGGCTCTACGCTTCTTCAAGAGAGAATGCTACTTGTCAAGACTTTGATGCAATGAACTGGTTCCCTTATATAGGAATTTTTGTGTATAATCTGACCCAATCTGTATAATCTGATTGATTTTGACGTTGTAAAGTGCCTTGAGATGACATATTTCATGAATTGTCGCTATATAAATAACATTGAATTGCATCATCTCTTCAGACCAAATAAACTATCACATTTTTTGAGACAGTTATCTCATTTTAAAGATATAATCATCTAACAGTATTACTCTTAGCAAGTTAAAGCTCCATAATAATTTTAGACCAGGTTTTAGTTCCACTCTTTTATTATGCACATCTAGGCTACCTATAAATATAAAGTATGGTATGCCAAAAAACATTTTCAACAAAAGGCAATTTTAGTAATGGCCTTGCGATTTTATATCTAAGCATTAAAAATGATAATATTTTACCAATTTTCACAGCAAGATGGAAATAACAACTATCCAACATTTTAAGATTTTGTAAAAACTTTTTTCCTTTTTTACCTACCTTTTGAAATTAATACTTGTTTCTACTTCTCCAAAATGAAACTTCAAGAAAACTATTGTGCTGTCCTGGGGCCATATGCAGCTAGACAGCTAGGACAAAAGTTCCCCACAAAAGCTTCCTTTTCTTGCATTCTCTGAATAACCTTTGTTCCCAAATCTGGCTTTAAACATTCTTTTTGTAAAAAGACGAATATTTTTCCAAGGCAGAAGCGTGTAGAACAAATTCAACTTCAACATTAGCAGTTTCCCTAGCTTCATCGCTGAAAAGCAGCTTTTAACCGGAGCAAAATACGTCAAAGATCTTTTTTTAAGGTGAGAGCACTCACTATCTCATGTAATTCACATAGAGATCTAACAAAGTTGTGATGTCTCACTCTGATTAAATATGAACCCAAAACTTTTCTAACTGTTTTTGCCTTGGATTTCCTCTGACTAAGAATTATTATCTTATTTATGTAATGTATTCACGACATGAATTGCCTGTAAAAGCCATGGACAATAAAACATGACACTTCCTGTTGTCAGGGGGCGTGGCCTAAGTGATGTCATCATTTGACCATTGGATATTGTAGAAGACCCGATGATGATCAATCACAGAAAGTTTTGGCGCCTCTGTGTGTTTCTGTGTAGGAGATATAGCAGTTTTTCCTGTTGTCAGGGGGCGTGGCCTAAGTGATGTCATCATTTGACCATTGGATATTGTAGAAGACCCGATGATGATCAATCACAGAAAGTTTGGTGCCTCTGTGTGTTTCTGTGTAGGAGATATAGCAGTTTTTCCTGTTGTCAGGGGGCGTGGCCTAAGTGATGTCATCATTTGTCCATTGGATATTGTAGAAGACCCGATGATGATCAATCACAGAAAGTTTGGTGCCTCTGTGTGTTTCTGTGTAGGAGATATAACAGTTTTTCCTGTTGTCAGGGGGCGTGGCCTAAGTGATGTCATCATTTGACTATTGGATATTGTAGAAGACCCGATGATGATCAATCACAGAAAGTTTGGTGCCTCTGTGTGTTTCTGTGTAGGAGATATAACAGTTTTCTGTTTTGTGGCGAGTAGGTGAACTTTGACCCCTGCTAACGCCCCTTCAACATGCTCAAAAACTCACCGTTTTGATAACTTTTAATTGGCCATGCCTTATGATCAGACTGACCGAGTTTCAAGCCGCTCGCTCGAAATCCCTAGGACGAGTTCGATCAAATACCAATGCTGTAAACGTAAAAAATGAGGTAAAATTACGACCTTCAATCTAAAATGGCCGACTTCCTGTGATATTTGCACTATGACTTTTATTGTAAATTCTGAGCGTCTTGCTTAGATCTACAACTGTACAAAATTTCATTAATCTACGATGAAGTAAGTGAATAGCAAAGGGTCCTTTGAAAATTTCTAGGTGGCGCCGTTGAGGCATTTTTCTTTAGATTTTTGTGACGACCTTAAAATACAAAATTTTTAAACAGTCACCATGCATCTGCAAAGTTTGGTGAGTTTTTGAATATGATAAAGCCCCCAAAAAGGCCCCTCTTTAGGGGGGCAGAATAAAAATAATAATAATTAAAACCGCAAGCGGTGATGAGCGGCCCTCGCAGCAAAGCGCCGCTCCGGCCTTGGCCACCGCTGGGATTTGCGCACCGCCGGCCGCCCGCCACCGCAGATGCTGTCACGCATTTTGCCCGCCCGTCCACTGGGCGATTTACACGAACGTGTTCGGCAGCGCTCCCCCACGACTCACAAAAAATCTGGTGCAGATTCACCACAACGGACCGGTATAGCCCCCGCTTCACAGCAGACGCCGCACCAATCCGCCTGTCGATCTCCCGCTCCATCTTCCCCTCATTCGTGAACAAGACCCCAAGATACTTGAACTTCTCCACTAGAAGCTGGCCCTTGGGACTTTCCTTTTTTAAAAAGCTTATAGTTAGAGTGGCTCATGTTACCCTGAGCTACCTCTATAGTTATGCTGCTATAGGTTTAGGCTACTGCAGGACATCAGGGTCTATTGTTCTTCAATTTTGAATGACTGTTGTAATTTCAGCTTTTAACTTTTTGATTTTTCTTTTTTCTTCATAGTAGGCACACCTGGTCTGGCGTTCTGTTAGCTGTGGCTTCATCCAGGGAAGACAGATCACCCGCTACTACCATCTAATGTAGAACTTCTGTGCTTTTTTGTCTGTCTTGTTGTGTCTCTGCTCTGTCTTCTGTAACCCCCAGTCTGTCGAGGCAGATGACCGTTCATACTGAGCCCGGTTCTGCTGGAGGTTTTTCCTTCCCGTTAATGGGGAGTTTTTTTCCCCGCTGTTGCTTCATGCTTGCTCAGTAGGTAGGATTGCTGCAAAGCCATGGACAATGCAGACGACTCTCCCTGTGGCTCTACGCTTCTTCAAGAGAGAATGCTACTTGTCAAGACTTTGATGCAATGAACTGGTTCCCTTATATAGGAATTTTTTGACCAATGTGTATAATCTGACCCAATCTGTATAATCTGATTGATTTTGACGTTGTAAAGTGCCTTGAGATGACATATTTCATGAATTGTCACTATATAAATAACATTGAATTGCATCATCTCTTCAGACCAAATAAACTATCACATTTTTTGAGACAGTTATCTCATTTTAAAGATATAATCATCTAACAGTATTACTCTTAGCAAGTTAAAGCTCCATAATAATTTTAGACCAGGTTTTAGTTCCACTCTTTTATTATGCACATCTAGGCTACCTATAAATATAAAGTATGGCATGCCAAAAAACATTTTCAACAAAAGGCAATTTTAGTAATGGCCTTGCGATTTTATATCTAAGCATTAAAAATGATAATATTTCACCAATTTTCACAGCAAGATGGAAATAACGACTATCCAACATTTTAAGATTTTGTAAAAACTTTTTTCCTTTTTTACCTACCTTTTGAAATTAATACTTGTTTCTACTTCTCCAAAATTAAACTTCAAGAAAACTATTGTGCTGTCCTGGGGCCATATGCAGCTAGACAGCTAGGACAAAAGTTCCCCACAAAAGCTTCCTTTTCTTGCATTCACTGAATAACCTTTGTTCCCAAATCTGGCTTTAAACATTCTTTTTGTAAAAAGACGAATATTTTTCCAAGGCAGAAGCGTGTAGAACAAATTCAACTTCAACATTAGCAGTTTCCCTAGCTTCATCGCTGAAAAGCAGCTTTTAACCGGAGCAAAATACGTCAAAGATCTTTTTTTAAGGTGAGAGCACTCACTATCTCACGTAATTCACATAGAGATCTAACAAAGTTGTGATGTCTCACTCTGATTAAATATGAACCCAAAACTTTTCTAACTGTTTTTGCCTTGGATTTCCTCTGACTAAGAATTATTATCTTATTTATGTAATGTATTCACGACATGAATTCCTTGCTGTCTTAACAAAAGGCAGAACAACTATAATGTTACTTTCTATAATTATTACAGGCTCTGCTGAGATGTCAAATTCTGGAGAATGCTTAGACACCCTGACACACAAATATGGATTAACTTCATTTCATGTGCACTCGTGAACTTGTTTTAGTTGATTTAGTTTTCTTGATGTACTGTAGAGCGTGATGAGGTCTGTTGTGGTATTGTGTGCACTGGATTGAGGGGACAGTTGGTGTTGTTTGTCAAACCCAATCTTCTTAAGCTGCAAATTCAGTAAAGTTACCAGATATATATATATATATATATATATATATATATATATATATATATATATATATATATATATATATATATAAAACGGTTGCAGTTACAGCTCAAACGTCGTAACAACACTTCTAAATCTGAGTCTGACGCACAATTTCAAATACAAACACGAAGCAGTTTGATTTTTGTCCGATGACGAGCGAGCGAGCGAGAGAGAGACAACTGGTAAAGCAGCACATAGTAACAATAAAGATGAGCGCCATAAAGATGTTATTAATCAGGGAAATCTTTCTGATTGTTTCACAGCGGTTACCTGCAGCGGGTAAACACGCCCACGACAACACACTTAGGCTCCCCGCAGCCCGTTTCTATCGGAATATGCGCCAAAACTGCCTCTTTAAAATGAACTGCACGGTTCAGTCTGCGCCTGTCTGAATTGCAATGTGAAGTTTTACACATCTATGCGTGAGCATAATCAAAAATTCCCCCCAGGTGCAGCGTTTTTTTTTTCCTCAGGACCCGCGGTAACGACAGCGGTGTTATTACGATGGAGTATTAGGGCCACACATGAAGAGAAAAAATAATTTTGCCATGACGAGATTAAACTGGTGCAGATCAGTTGATGCAGCGATGCATTTGGCCACCGGAGGCAGTGGCGACCCACCAGCTTAAAATCTATGTATTGACATCTTAAAAATAGTCTTATAGCTTAAAAGATCATCCTGTTTTGGTTGGTTTTGTAGCCGAATAGAAGAGATGTTCTCAAAGCATTAAATAAGCCTTTTGACTTTTAAAAATGTTGTCCTTTTAAGGTAATTTTAAGTTACTTTTTATTAAATTTATCAATATCCTATGGAAGTCTGGACATATGGCAGCGGCGTTTCAGGTGACTTTGCCACGCCACTACGCCGCCCTGCTCCATCGAATCCAGTTGATTTTGTAGCCGAATAGAAGAGATGTTCTCAAAGCATTAAATAAGCCTTTTGACTTTTAAAAATGTTGTCCTTTTAAGGTAATTTTAAGTTACTTTTTATTAAATTTGTCAATATCTTATGGAAGTCTGGACATATGGCAGCAGCGTTTCAGGTGACTTCGCCACGCCACCACGCCGCACTGCTACATGAAATCCAGTTGGGCCTGGAATCCACAACACAGCAACATGTCTTCTGTCTGTGGACACAGTTTCATGTTGATTAGCTCAGAGGGGTAACATAGCGACTGTTAACAATAAAACATGACACTTCCTGTTGTCAGGGGGCGTGGCCTAAGTGATGTCATCATTTGACCATTGGATATTAAAGAAGACACGATGATGATCAATCACAGAAAGTTTGGTGCCTCTGTGTGTTTCTGTGTAGGAGATATAACAGTTTTATTTTTTGTGGCGAGTAGGTGAACTTTGACCCCTGCGAATGCCCCTTCAACAAGCTCAAAAACTCACCGTTTTGATAACTTTTAATTGGCCATGCCTTATGATCAGACTGACCGAGTTTCAAGCCGCTCGCTCAAAATCTCTAGGAGGAGTTCGATCAAATACCACTGCTGTACACGTCAAAAATGGGGTCAAAATCAGACTTTCAATCTAAAATGGCCGACTTCCTGTGATATTTGCACTATGACATTAATTGTAAATTCTGAGCGTCTTGGTGAGCTCTACCACTGTTCCAAATCTCATGTCTCAACGATTAAGTAAGTGAATAGCAAAGGGTCCTTTGAAAATTGCTAGGTGGCGCCGTTGAGGCATTTTTCTTTTGATTTTTGGGACGACCTTAAAATACAAAATTTTTAAAAAGTCACCATGCACCTGCAAAGTTTGGTGAGTTTTTGAGTATGATAAAGCCCCCAAAAAGGCCCCTCTTTAGGGGGGCAGAATAAAAATAATAAGAAACAACACAGAAACAATAGGCCTTCGCAGCGCTTCGCTGCTCGGGCCTAATAATAAGAAGAAACAACACAGAAACAATAGGCCTTCGCAGCGCTTCGCTGCTCGGGCCTAATAATAATAATAGGTATTTCAATTTCAAATGAACTCTGAGGAGGTATTTTCATTGTGTTGATGGCTTTGCAGCAATCCCTCATACTGAACTGAAGGGTTCTGCAGATCACCAGCAGCCCTTCTCATAAACTCTGCTGACAGGAGCAGCTTGCATGACGTCGGTAAGAAGCTGGTTCTGATATTAGCGGACCAGGACGGTGAAACTCTAGACGTGGGCCTGAGGCAGCAGCTAACTGAGGGAAAGGACAGCAGAAGAGATTCTCCTGGAGGATTTAGTTCTGACCGGGAGCGACTGGACCTGCTGTGGACTCCGGATCAGGACAGGAAGCGGACGTGCGTGGCTTCTTTACTCACGGTCTGCGGCGCAGTCGTACCACTGGCCCCCCCGCTCCTGGGACATGTGGAGCTGGGAGCGCAGGCGGAGACACTCGTCCTCGCTGGTCTGGAAGAACAGGACGGGAAGTTTGCGGACGCTGCACCACTCGCAGCTGATCAGCTCAGACGTCTGCAGGCGGAGCGCCTCCGAGGTGCCGGCCTCTGCGCCTGAGGAGACAAACCGTGAGGAGCAGCACCTCCACAACCCCCCCCCCCGACACATTCAGGCGTCCAGCTGGGTCCGGAACCGGGCCGCAGGAAGCCCAGACCACGCAGAGAAGGACGCTCCTTACCTTCAGCCTCCACCTCGATGCTGTCCACAGAAAACTGAAAAACAACAAATAACATCGTTTCATTTCCAGTTTCATTTATTTACATGCAAATCTGTTAGATTATTATCATTATGTGCCTGGAAAACAAGGATATAGTGAAGGAGAAACTTTCACAAAGTGAAAATCATTTATTATGTAGACAGACATAATCAGGCAGAGAGAAAGATTTCCAGCTTTTATTTCCTGTAGTTTGATAAATCTGGCTTAGACAGAATGAAAATTCAACGTCTCAGAAAATTAGGACATTCCATCCAGTAAAATGGTGTTTATAACAGAAATGTCTCTTGTCTGTGTCAGAACCGGGTCTGGGCTCCGCATGGAGGCGTTCCGCCTGTGGTTCTTGCCACGCTTTTCTATTTTCTGACACACTAAAGTTTGGGTTATTATTATTTTTAAATTGAGTTGCAGCATCAAGTTTATTACTCTAAATGAAAGGATGGATTTTAGGTCATAAAGCCGATCAAAGATTGTTAGGCGGATAAAAAGGAACAGTTTTCAGGTTTTCTACGTCAGTTTGAGGCCAGTTTATGGTTCTTAGTCCCTTTCAGACAGTTTAGGATCAAATAATCAAATAATTCAGCCCCAGAACTGGGTACAACTGTGAATAAAGTGTGTTTTAAATAAAGAAAGTGGGTTTTCTTAACTAAACATGAGTGCAAACATGACAGCAGCCTCAACTCTGTTAAAACTAAAAGAAGACATCCTTCTGGAAGCAAAAAGAGGAAGTAAAAACGGAGGAAGAAGAGAAAGGCAAAGACAGTGGTGAGTGATGGCAGATCGTGGCTCATTCAGCCCAAAGCAATCGAGCTTAGAGCAGCTTTAACCTCACCAGGCCATGAACCTGGCTCTGAGAAACTGAAACCATAGCTTTCCATGTTTTCAATCAGCCAGGAATGCTAAATGATTGACTTAAGAATGTTTGCTAGTGCAGCTAAATGACTGTATGTGGGTGAGTTTATCGTATTAAAGGTGCAGTGGACGACCTTTTCCAGCTTTGAGTCATGGAGGATCATCTTTCCTGAGCTGGCTGCGCTCTTCTAGTGTTTATCAGTGAGCTTCTGTTTCAGCGCCGCCGCTCTCAGTGTTTATTTAGCAAATGGCTGAGAGTCAGAAGAAGCAAACTGTTGACAGGTCTATGAGGAGGAGAGGACCTCAGTAGAAAAACATCATGGTGGATTTATTTCCCTGAGGAGCAGCAGGGCAGGTAAGACGTCTGGAACATTTAGCTCAGTTATCCAGAAATGGTCGTTTCTTAGCTACACTTCCAGAAATAAATGACTGCAGGTGTAATATCTAAAGTTCCTGTGGGACTTTTGTGATAAACCTGCTCTGCATCTCCAGGAAGGAAGGACGGACTCACGATGACGGGCTTGACCACCATGCGCCTCAGGGTCCCGATGCGAACGCTGCGGCACTCCAGGATGATGCTGTCGCACTTGGTGGGCGACGCTTTCAGCTTCTTCCTCTTAGCGGGAAGCTGCTGGGCGGGCGGCTGGTTCCCAAACTGGGGATGAGAACGGAGAAGCTGTTAATTCCCCGCCCGCCGGCTCACAGACCCCCCGCCTTCTCTACCTGGTCCTTCATGCGCGCTCTCCGCGGGATCCGGATCCTGGTGTTCACGTCTTCAAAGAAGTCGGCGGGCAGCTCCTCGGCGCTCTTCACCGCCGCCTCCACTCTGCCAGCAGAGGGCGCCGGGGAGGAGTGGGCGGAGTCAGCGGGTCGGGGGGAAACGTTGTCCAATCGGTTGCCGCTGCCGGTGCTGCTGGTTTCTGCCTCCTCTTCCTCTTCGTCGCTGGACAGGACGACTGAAGAGGAAGAGGAAGAGAGGTTAACCGCTGCAGACGACCACAGCCCCCCCCCCCCCTCGTTGCTCCTACTCACTGGGGTCGTTGAGCTCAGGCGGCTGCCCCCCCCCCGGGGCCTTCCCCTTGGTGGGGGTGCCGGCCCTGCAGCAGCCGGACGTCCCGGCCAATGGGGGGACTCGGCCGTTGCTGAGCAGCCCCGCCCTGCCGCAGGTGACCCGTACCGGCAGGGGCTCCCTCATGGCGGGCTTGTAGAAGTTCTGCTGCAGGCCGTTGGGTCCGGGGGGGGGCTGGGGTCTGATGGAGGGCCTGGGGGTCGGGGAGGCCGGGGCGGACCGGGGGCCCACCAGAGACTCGCTGCTCCCACAGCTCAGGCAGCGGCTGCTGTCCTCGCTGGGCTTGTTGCACTTCAGGCACACGGTGTGGTAGACGGTGGGGGGGGCGGGCTGGGGAGGGCAGGAGAGGAAATTATTACACGCTACACGATTACACGCTACACGATTACACGCTACACCACAGCTTCCCTAAAGTATTCACACCCCTCAGCCTTTCTACATCCTTCCAGCCGCAGGGATCACAGATCTGAACTCTGCTGGATTGTGCTGAGGCTGCCCGCTATGAATTGTGGGAAATGAAGTTCCAACCTCAGGGCTCCTCTCACCTCGGTGACTTTGAGCTGAGGGGAACAGCAGACGTTCTCCAGAGGCCTCCTCTTCTGCTGGACACGCCGTTTCCTGATCAGCGTCTCGTCTGCAACATTTAAAACAGATTAATGGATTTATTCACATCGTTGCTGTTTGAACGCCTTTGGTTCCCCGGGTTCTGACCCAACAGCACACAGTCCAATAAACAATTAGAACGTGACACGTGGACTGTACCTTGGGACTCTGGACAGGTGAGGACGATGCTGTCCATCTCCACAGCTTCCTGTGTGGCTGATGGGTCGTTTCTGTGGGAGCAGAGATCAGGATCATGTCTGCCTTAACGGCCCAGAAACACGGAGCCAACAGCGCCGCCGCCACCGGCTCCTTTCTGTTTAGCTCTGCTGTGCTAAAACACTCTTTAGTTGAGTTTCAACAAAATGTTAGCGATGTTTGTAGCAAAGATCAGAGGCGCGGTGATTAAAGCTGCTCTAGGTAACGTCAGCATAAATGTGGTTTTTACAGTAGTTGGTAAAATCTGAGCTCCTCTGGCGCCCCCTGGTGGCCCTGCTGCCATCTGCAGAAATCCACCGCTCAGAACCGACCAATCAGAGCCAGGAGGAATGGCTGGCTCTGATTGGTCGGTTCTGAGTTGGCTGAGAGCCTGTTTCAGTGAGGATGAGGAGGGAGGAAGCCGCTGACCTCTGAACGGGTTTCCTGATCATGGAAGGGACCTGAGCGTGCTGAAAGTGCCGACCCTGCAGCACGATCCCCGGGGGAAGCGTGGAGGTGAGGATCAGGTTGAAGTTGGTTGTGGCGCTGGTGGAGGACGGCGTCGGTACCGCCAGCGGGACGTCGCTGCAGGAGAGGAAAGACCGAGTCAAGCCGAGTCCAACATGGAGGACAGACGAGAACATTCAGCCAGACGGCGCCCTGAAGAGAGTTAATGACGCCGTCCAATCAGAGCCCAGCGTGCAGCGCCCAGACTGAACTGGACCTGAAGGCCCGTTTAACCTGGTTGGGTTAGCTCAGAACAATAAGGCCTCATTCTGAGAGCTCTGACTAAATGGACCGAGTTCTGGTTCTCCTCATCCATCCTGGTACCGTCACAGAACCGGCGGCCTCTTCTGGGTCCAGGAGGCGCTGGATGTGCCACCGACCCGCCTGCAGCCAAGGCCAGGTACTGATTCACAGGACGCCCTGGTTCTGGACCGGCCTGGTTCTGGTGTGTTCTGGTCCTAGTGTGTTCTGGTTCTGGTGTGTTCTGGTTCTGGGTTCGGGGGTCTGGACTAATAACGGCAAAGTAACAATAAGACGAACAGAACCGGTTCCTACCTGAATCTTCTCGGACCCAGCCGGTTCAGAGGCCTCACGTTTGATCGGCTTCCAAAGGTTCTCAGGGCATCAGAACCGAACGGGCCTAAAGGAGACTGGACCAGAACATTTCAGCTTAGACGAGTCCAAAGCTCAGCGCCAGCAGTCTGGACCGGTGCATCAGCAGAACCAGGAGGATTTACCTTCTTCTCCTCCGGGGAGGTCAGCTGCTCCCGCTCCATCTCCTCCACGCTCACCACGCTCGCTCTGAGGAGAAGATCACAACAACCCCGCGTCAGCTGGGCGCCTTTTCAACGTGGCGCCGTCATAACGAGTCGCCATCAGACCATGATGTCTGACGGCGAGACGACGAGACGTAGTGGCAAATATTAACGCATCCCTGATTACTCATTAAAATAAAGTTGCAGCACTTTACTGAGAACCAGAGCAGAAAGTATTCACACTCCGGCTGCTGCCGCTCTGAGCCTCCTTGGCTCTGCGGCGGCGGCGCGTTAGCAGACGTAGCAAGTGCCTCAGAATCGGAACATTTACTGAAAACACGCCAACATGAAGCTGAGCGAAGATGCCCATATATGGAGGCGATGGGTCAGAGGTCAACAGTGTTACCAGCCAATCACTGCAGCCCCTGCAGCGCTAGCCCCGCCCACTTTTTGGGAGCAGATGGCAGCATGCGCTGAAACCAGGAACTAATTAATAGTTCCTGGTTTGAAATGAGCCAGATGTTTTCTTATTTCCATTTATTAATTATTATCTTTGTGGAGGGCAGAGCAGGCCTGCAGCATTATTTATGTATTTAATAAACAGACACATTCAATAATTATAGATTTAATAGTTTAGAGGGTTTTTTTTTAGTTCTGATGTATCCTGACAAATATTTCCTGAACGGATCAGGAACCAAGGAACCAGCAGATGATCCAGCAGAACCACTGGAAGTGATGGTCTAAATGGAGCAGGCGCTGGTTCTGTACGGTCCTGTTGCTGCTCAGGTCCAACTGGACCGGCTCACTACTCTGGACTCCAGGATCTCCAGGCGTCCGCTGGTCCGTCTGCGTCATGCAGCGATGCTGGATCCCGCAGAACCCTGCTGCAGGTTCTGCAGGTTCTGCAGAATAACGACGAACTGGACCTTCACACACACACAACTGGACCCCAGCAGGTGGAACGCTCAGGCGGCTAGAAGACGCTGACCAGGAAACGATCAGCAGCACGTTATTGATCAATTACTGATGAATTACTGATTTACTGATGAATTACTGCTGATTTACTGCTGATTTACTGCTGAATTACTGCTGATTTACTGAATTACTGCTGAATTACTGCTGAATTACTGCTGAATTACTGAATTACTGCTGAATTACTGCTGAATTACTGCTGATTTACTGCTGATTTACTGAATTACTGCTGATTTACTGCTGATTTACTGCTGAATTACTGCTGATTTACTGAATTACTGCTGAATTACTGCTGAATTACTGCTGAATTACTGAATTACTGCTGAATTACTGCTGAATTACTGCTGATTTACTGCTGATTTACTGAATTACTGCTGATTTACTGCTGAATTACTGCTGATTTACTGCTGAATTACTGAATTACTGCTGAATTACTGCTGAATTACTGCTGAATTACTGAATTACTGAATTACTGCTGAATTACTGCTGAATTACTGCTGAATTACTGAATTACTGAATTACTGCTGATTTACTGCTGAATTGCTGCTGATTTACTGAATTACTGCTGAATTACTGCTGAATTACTGCTGAATTACTGCTGAATTACTGAATTACTGCTGATTTACTGAATTACTGCTGAATTAATGCTGAATTACTGCTGAATTACTGCTGAATTACTGAATTACTGCTGAATTACTGCTGATTTACTGAATTACTGCTGAATTACTGAATTACTGCTGAATTACTGCTGATTTACTGAATTACTGCTGAATTACTGCTGAATTACTGAATTACTGCTGAATTACTGCTGATTTACTGAATTACTGCTGAATTACTGCTGAATTACTGAATTACTGCTGAATTACTGAATTACTGCTGAATTACTGCTGATTTACTGAATTACTGCTGATTTACTGAATTACTGCTGAATTACTGCTGAATTACTGAATTACTGCTGAATTACTGAATTACTGCTGAATTACTGCTGATTTACTGAATTACTGCTGAATTACTGCTGATTTACTGCTGAATTACTGAATTACTGCTGAATTACTGAATTACTGCTGATTTACTGCTGAATTGCTGCTGAATTACTGATGATTTACTGATGATTTACTGATGAATTACTGATGAATTACTGAATTACTGCTGAAAACAGCCATGATGCTGCAGATCTGATGCTTCTTCCCTGGATCTCAGAGAATAGACTTTAAAATCCTTCTGTTAGTCTATAAATCCCTGAATTAGCTCCTAAATCCATCACAGACTTGTTATCAGGGCATCAACCCTCCAGACCACTCAGGTCTTCTGGCTCCAGCCTGCTCTGCAGAACCAGAACCAGAACCAGAACCAGACATGGAGAAGCAGCATTTAGTTCCTATGCTCCACTGATCTGGAACAAACTCCCAGAAAACTGGAAAAGTTCTGAAAGTTCCTTTAAATCAAGGTTAAAACACATTTGTTTAGGATTAACTTTGACTGTTCTAGTTAAACTGTTTTACCGTTTTTAATTTACATTTTATTATTTTGCTATATCTTAATCATGTAAAGCACTTTGTATTGTCGTGTACTGAATTGTGCTATAGAAATAAATTTGCCTTGCCTTGCCTTGCCTTGCCTGCCATCTCTGCCCGGTGGGCTGGTCTAGGTCGGTGACAGAGTCAGCAGGACCAGCACAGCGGGTCATGGTCCCGGTTCTAAAAGCTTAAATCTGTTCTGATGTTGAGCGCTGGCACAGAAACCAGCTGATTGGTCCGTTGGTCCAACGTAAGTTTTTACCTTTAGCTTCACTAACGATGATTTTAAAACGAAGCTGTTGCTTCTGCAGCCTCTCTGGGTCATTTAATGTACGAACAGGAGGAAATGTTCTGATTCTAGCTTCCTGCTTTTGGTCTCTGAGACACCTGGTCCACCTGGTCCACCTGGACCACCTGGACCACCTGGACCAGAACCGCCACAGGTGGGTGAGATGTGGTGCTGCTGTGGAGCTCCGTTAACAAAGTTCTGCAGAAATATTAGAACCTACCAGGGTTGGACCCAAAGTTACTGACAGACGTTAAGGTCAGCCTTCATCGTTAGCTGGACCGGCCCAAAGGCAGCCAGAGATTAGGGTGATGGTCAGGAGGCCTTCCAGCTGCTCACAGACATGGAGAAGCTGCTAGAAGGTTTTTATAATCATTACTGAGAAGACTAGAAATAAATCTGTAGGTTTTAGGATCTCTGGAGACGGCGTCTCACTTCCTGCCAGAAACGCGTTTCTACCCACATCCTCCAGGGTATGAATACTTTAGAGCTTTATCTGTCTGCTGTCTGGTGCGGGTCAGTGAGGTGTAGTGAGGTTCTGGAAGGTGTGACCCAGATCAGTTTGCATAAAACAGGCAGAACATTTCTGTCTGCTGCTGGCAGAGCGACCAGTGAGCGAATGGAGGCTGCTGGCGTGGAACCAGCAGCTTAAAGCAGCGAGGCAGCAGCTTAAAGCAGCGAGGCAGCAGCAGCAAGGCAGCAGCAAGGCAGCAGCAAGGCAGCAGCTTAAAGCAGCGAGGCAGCAGCTTAAGGCGGCAGCAAGGCAGCAGCTTAAGGCGGCTTAAGGCAGCAGCGAGGCAGCAGCGAGGCAGCAGCAAGGCAGCAGCTTAAAGCAGCGAGGCAGCAGCAAGGCAGCAGCTTAAAGCAGCGAGGCAGCAGCTAGGCAGCAGCAAGGCAGCAGCTTAAAGCAGCAAGGCAGCAGCTTAAAGCAGCGAGGCAGCAGCAAGGCAGCAGCTTAAAGCAGCAGCGAGGCAGCAGCAAGGCAGCAGCTTAAAGCAGCGAGGCAGCAGCAAGGCAGCAGCAAGGCAGCAGCGAGGCAGCAGCGAGGCAGCAGCAAGGCAGCAGCAAGGCAGCAGCAAGGCAGCAGCAAGGCAGCAGCTTAAAGCAGCGAGGCAGCAGCAAGGCAGCAGCGAGGCAGCAGCAAGGCAGCAGCAAGGCAGCAGCAAGGCAGCAGCAAGGCAGCAGCTTAAAGCAGCGAGGCAGCAGCAAGGCAGCAGCGAGGCAGCAGCGAGGCAGCAGCGAGGCAGCAGCAAGGCAGCAGCAAGGCAGCAGCAAGGCAGCAGCTTAAAGCAGCGAGGCAGCAGCGAGGCAGCAGCAAGGCAGCAGCGAGGCAGCAGCGAGGCAGCAGCAAGGCAGCAGCAAGGCAGCAGCAAGGCAGCAGCTTAAAGCAGCGAGGCAGCAGCTTAAAGCAGCGAGGCAGCAGCAGGGGGCGGGGCTAGAGGCGAGGGCGGATGATGCCTACTCGTGTCTCCTCTCGGTCTCCCCGTCACCAGGAAGGGAGAAGCTCCAGCTGTGCTTGAAGCCTCCATCTCTCCTGGAGTCAGATCTATCCAGGGCTGAAATCAGAACCAGAACCAGGTCAGTGCAGGAACATCATCAACATGCATCACAGGAGCTGAGCAGAACCCGACCAGAACCGCTGCAGAAACACGCTCATGTCACTAGAGGTCCCAGCTCCATCTCATTCGCTGAGTCCGTTTCTGTTTTCTGGACAATTTGCTTCTGCGAGCTAAGCAGGCTCCACATGTTCTGACCCGGTTCTGACCCGAGGCCGCACACAGAACCAGCCCCGGGTCTGCAGATAGCCGTCAGACTTGGTGTGACTTTTCTTTTTATTGCAGCGTTTTATTAGCTTTGCTAATAAATTAGCCAAAGTTCTGGTCGGTACCGCTGCTTCCCTGATGGGGAACCGGTACCATGAGGAAGTCCAATAAACCGACACGCGTCCTGGAACCGCAGCAGTGCAACCACTTCCTGTTGCTCCCAGCAGAACCGGGTTCTGCAGCGGTCCAGCAGGCAGAACCTCAGTGACCTTTCCACGCTCAGCACCAGGTAACCCCGGCCCGGCCCGGCCCGGCAGAACACGGTCCGTTCGGTTCTAGCACACTGGCCCGTTAAGTGATCTGAAAACACTGACAGAACCTGCTTAGAAAGGAACCTTTTGGATCCTGCAGGACCACACGGGCGGTACCAAACCGTCTGACCCAGTCGGCCGTCTCGCTGTGGAGACCTCAGAGTTCTGAAGGACCTGAAGGAGGTCCGCTTACCTCCTCCATCTTGGTTCAGACAGCAGGTCCAACAGCCACAGAACCATCAGAACCAGCCTGCAGCATCGGAACCAGCCTGCAGCATCTGAACCATCAGAACCATCAGAACCAGCCTGCAGCATCGGAACCAGCCTGCGGCATCAGAACCAGCCTGCAGCATCAGAACCATCAGAACCAGCCCGCACCATCAGAACCAGCCTGCAGCATCGGAACCATCAGAACCAGCCTGCAGCGCAGCATCAGAACCAACCCAACACTTTGAGCATCTGCCTCATTTCTCCTCAGCGGTCTTCACGGCGCCGGTCATCGGGCCGAGCTGCTCCAGCTGATCAGAGGTTCTCCTGGTCTCTGACTGGTACCAACTAGCTGTGGACCGGTCCGTTTCTGTTTCAGAGGAGCAACCTAACCAGGGTGGGTCCAGATTAGCGTCAGAGCTGCTCAGTGACCCGGTTCTGGTTTGGTCCAGGAGCCTCCAGTCTCCCTGAGGACCATTCCACCACCGACCCAAACACCATTAGGATTAAAGAGACCCAAACCGGTACCGGTCCAGTCCAGAACTCTGCATGAACTGATGTTCTCAGTGTTCTCTCTGGTGCAACTTTAAAGGCCCGTTAGAGCAACAAAGTGGTCTGAGCAGCACCAGCGGTTCTTTTGGACCTGGAGTACTGAACCCGGTCCGGTTCTCCTCCATCATGTTTTACTGGCTCTGTTAGAAACGTCCCGACCCAGTGGCGTCAGGAAACCCGTTCAGAACTCTGGTTCTGTGGCTCATCCAACCAGAACCAGAGTTAAATGGACCTCTGATGGTGGACCTGAGCTGGGTGACGTCACAGAGGTTATTAATATTCATATTAATGTTGCAGGTAGAGCCTCTTTCAGGCGAAGGTCGGAGGAAACAACCAGTCCTGCTTTGTTGACATCTGTCCTCAGCTCAGCAGCTAGCCTCTTAGCATGCTAGCTAGCGCAGGTGAGCAGCCTGGTTCCGAGTTCTGGCCAATCAGAGCCCATTTACCTGCTGATTGTTGCCTACCTGCTTCCTCCCTCCGCAGAGACCCACCAGGCGGAGCTTCCAGCCGCTTCTAGCCGCAGGAAGGCCCGCTGCTGCCGCGGCTACCTCCGGCTAACGCCAGCGCTAACGGGGCTAGCTCCGCGGCTACAGAACACCGCCGGTACCGCTCAGAAACAACCGAACCGGCCTTCAGCTGCTACCCCACCAGGCCCGAACGTGCGGCTCCGCCGGCGGCCTGGCAGCCCCCCGCTGCCCGGCGGCCGGAGGATGGCTGGGGGCAGCAGCATGGAGGCAGCCCGGGACCAGGAGCTGTGTGCGGGCAGAGCCCCGCAGCGGACCGGTACCGGTACCGGGGGCAGGCCACGGCTTACCTTCGAGGAAAAAGCTTCTGTTGTGGGCCATGTTTATGCCATGACCCGCTTCAGGTTCCGAGGATGCTCATGTAGGATGGAAACAGCAGATCGGTGCTTTAAAGCGGCTCGGATCCACAGACCATGCCGGAAGTTCCTACGCCGGGACTTCACAATAAAAGCTTGAACATTCTCACGCGCGTGTCATGGCTGAACTGGACCAGAACGGGTTCTGCTCAACAAAACATCAATAAAACCGTAAAACGTAATAAACCTCAGATAAGAGGGGGGGGGCATGAAACCAAGTCAGCGTTTCTGCACCTTTGTCCACGACCCGCTTCATAGTTACACTACCTGGTGGTTTACCTGGTGGTTCACCTGGTGGTTCACCTGGTGGTTCACCTGGTGGTTCACCTGGTCAGGTTTATGTGTGAATAAAGAACTGATTTACTGGCTAAAACTGACCCAGTAATACACCGGGTTAAGACCTAGTATCATACTCGGTAATTAACCCGGACTGCTCCAGTGTTATAATAATAATAATAATAAAATAATAATAACATAATAATAGAGCTGCAACATTCCTGGACTGGGCATGCATTTGTGTGATTATGCACAACATTCATACTAGTCTTCATTTAGCTCCTCCCATGATGTCTCTCTGACTGAAAAATGTTCTTAAATTGAATGAGGTTTCCTAATCTTTATGTAAAATGTTATTCAGACAAATGCTAATAAAATCCCTAGATTTAAAATGTGATTCTCCTCCTGGTTCCTGGTGACAGAGCAGCAAGGCCCAGTCGGCCTGGCAGGACGCAGCCTCGCAGCCTCAGTAGCAGAGGACTGCATGAGGAAGGAGAGACAGAAGAAGCAGGACGGGGACAGGAAGGGACAGGAAGGGACTCAGAGAGGGACAATGTGGACATGATCATGGACGTGATCATGGACATGATCATGGACATGATCATGGACATGACCACGTAGCATCCACAGCCAACCTGACCTGACGGTTTTACAGAGATATGAGAAGTATTCATGGCTGCGTGTAAATGTGGTGCTGATGGTGATCTGTGCTTCACTGCTCCAGATACTTCAGGACAAGGAGACCAGCACAGGCCAGACACAGGCCTTCTCTGATTCAAGAGCTGGAAAGAAGCGCTTAAAAATGTACGATGCATGAGAAACCAGAGGGTCACCACCACCTGGCTGTTCCAGCTGCTGCATGATTGTGCAGCGCAGGCAGAAAACAGACAATCTGTTAAAATTAACAACTCTGAATAAAGCCGTCTGAAAAACAAAGCTGGAGATGATCAGCAGGTGGAAGTCTGACTGTCAAAATGAGCGGATGAATCTGATGAGTTCATCAGTTACCAGACCTGTACCTTCCATGATTGTAGACGGGGATGTGTGGCGCTGAGCAGGAGGCGCTGAGCAGGAGGCGCTGAGCAGGAGGCGCTCACCTACGCTGTGTTGACTCTGATCTGCTGGTGCATGAAGAATTCATGAAGGTTGTATGAAGCAACGTCTCCAACAGCTAAAAATCTTGCTGGGGTCATTCTGGATGTTCTGTTGAGGCTGAATTCACCAACATGGGGTCTCAGAGGTCAGACATGTGGGTTAGGGTTATGATGGAGCTTCTAATGTGGCAGGAAAGCAGTCAGGCTGTTATTCAGCACAACCACCAGACGTTCACTGTGGAGCACACTGAGACAGTTTAGTCACACAACAAGCTGGTTCAGCCTCGTCTGTTGCACTAAACCTGACTGGATTCATGACCTTGGTACACTTTAAGGCCATTGCTGCTACTGAAAGAGGAGGTTCTCCCTGTCCATCAGGCCTTTAGGTGCTATCAGCATGTTCTCAGCCAATAAGGGATGCTACTGAGTGTCCTGGTAATAATCCTGATCCTGCCAGCAGGGCGGAGGCTTACATGTTGGACTGCAGCAGGTAACGCTTACCGTTAGCTAGCTGTTGATGTGATCAGAGAATATGGACCAACAGATCAGATTGGTCACATTTCCTGCAGTGTGAAGGTAGCCTAAGTCATGTTGAAATCATTTGCTGACATATTGGTCAAAAATGCTTTATGGACATCTGGGGTTTACAGAAAGTGAAAGACAAATAGAATTTAGATAAACACGAGTTTTACAGATATCTACAATCAGACAGGAGGGACCCTCTGTGGATTCAAACTGTAATAAATTCATATAGTGGAACAAAAATATAAACCATTTCTACTTTATACCAAAAACCTGTGGTGTAAACACTCAACTAAAGGAATAATGGGAATCAGAGCTTAAGGTGATAATTATGAGGATGGCAGGAAATGTGGAAAAGGCACCAGACATCCACCAATAGGAAGATATGGAGGGAGTTCACCTGGAAAGGTAAGGTTTATATCACACCTGAAGTCTAGAACAGGAAGAAGGGCACAAACCTGACCTGCTGGAGGAGCAGAGACACAGACCGCTCACACGTATTTACCTAAAACACAAAACCATAAAGGAAATACTGGGATAGGACATTTCCACGAGCAGCATGGTTATATATCTTTGCAACTTTAACAATATCAAAGAAAAGGTAAGAGTAGATCGGCATCTGATCAAGATAATGCTAACAGCTGGTTAGAAAGCTATTAGGAGAAAACAGAACAAATAGAAAACAGAACAAATAGAAATTACCAGCAGCGTGTAGTAAACATGTAGCAGAACATGGACTGGGCTGCTGGCTCACTGACGCCCTGCAGGGGGCGCTAGCCTCACAGCTTTAGGAAAGAAGTCTACTAGTTTGTGATTTAATGTCCCTGAGTCATTTCCTTGATGGAAGTGGGTCAAATGGGGGGGGGGGGGTGATCTTCTGGACATGTGCTGCATAGACTGTGTCCAGATCTTAGACGCATTCTCAGCCCAGAGCTACGATAGAAAGCGTTTATGGATCAGCATCACTGTGAGGTCTGGGAGCTGCTCAGTCCAGGAGAGGAAGGATGGATGGTGAGGTCACCACGGGGGGGGGGGGGGGGGGGGGGAGAGTGTTTCCTGAGGAAGAGGAGCTGTTGTTGGGCCTTCATCACCAGGTGGGAGGTGTTCACAGTCCAGGAGGTCAGAGGAGATGTGGAGGTCCAGGAACCTGATGTTGTCCACACCTCCACCACCATCATATTTACTTTGTTCTTTTATGTCAGAGCCTCCATGGGACCCACTAGAACATGGGGACAAGTAAAAGGGAAATACAAGAGCAGGTTTAAGCTGGCGCATATGTTGCTATGACAACAAGTGCAGGATGAGTTTAGAAGAACCAAACGATCCAAGATCATGCCAAACCGTCAACAATCAGATCCAGCTAACTGAGTTGGCGACGTACGAAGAACGGAGCCCAGTTTGTAAAAGAAGTTTTATTTGTGTGTAACGTCAGGAAACTCCATAGACCTGCTAATCCAGAACCGCTTTAAACTGAACTCACAGGGCGGTAAATGGCTCCCATCAGGGACACCTAGAACCTGGGCAGAACGTCTCTCTGGACCACACCAGGTTCCCTCCTTCAGCTGCAGGGAAACAATCTGAAACTTAAGGACATCCAGCAGGATGTTGGACCATGCAGAACCTTTTAGGCATTGCTGATGTCTGAAGTCTGATTTCTGAATCATCTTCCTAGTGGAGGGAGAATCAAAGTGAAACCCAGCAGCTTCAGGCCAGGAGGGTCGGAGGCCGCTTGGTGCGGATCTCCTGGTGGTTCCTCAGGCTGCGTGTTCCTCGCTATAGAACCATGATTAACTGAGAAGCAGCTTTCTGCCTACAAACTGGACCAAAGATCTGGTGTTTGGATCTTTGCAGTGGAGCAGGTGCTGCAGCAGCGCTTCCCTTGGTAAGATGTGAGGCAGCGCTGCAACAGCTGCAACAGCTGCACAGCGCCACCATGAGACACCTTGGCTGTCCCCATATCACCATCCAGCCAGAACACCTCTGGTTCACACTGGTTGTTGTTAGACGGTGAAGACCAGAAATTCATAATAAAATGGGTCTTAATCCAGAGGCCCACCTGAAGTCTGCTCCCTGGGTTTGGTGCAGGAGGCTGACTGAGTTTCATCATTTCTGCACCAACACAAGAGGAAATGATGTATAGATGCTGGGTGCGATTTGCCGGGGGGATGGGGGGATTTACCCCCCCTCTGCTTGTGACGTCCCCCCCTCTGGTCATTCATGTTTTATCCCTGGGGGGAATACATTCCTCCTCCCCTCTGGTCTGAATTTAAAAATGTATATAAATTAGGACTGTCGGTTTTAACGCGTAAGACCACAACGCCGACATTTTTTTTTTGTCGCCGTTAGTCGCGCGTCAAAACACCGTTCCCTAATGTTTTTCCCCGCCGCGCTCCCGGACTGTGTTTCTTTTACCCTCGGCGCTTTCCGTAGTTTCAAGAGAGCTAGAGACTGTAGCAAAACAGATCCGCGCTCACTGTTGCACAGACTGTTTATTTCATGAGACTTTGGGCTTCTTTTATTCTAAAGGCGCTTCTAAATTTAATGAGTCACAGGTTGCGGTTATTTTGGGCACGTTTCTGAAAGTGAAATCGCTTATTTAGGCTCTAAAATAAGTGACGAAACAGCGGTTATTATGAGACCTGCCTGCACTAGACACTTTGTATCCAGCTGAAATATCCCTCTGCCATAAGAGCCGACAGTAGTAAAGGCAGACAGAGCAACTCTGCACGTATTTTCTGCAGTTTACAGTGCAATAACCGGTGATAACTGCTGAAAGTTGATTACTTGGTGCAGATCACCATTTTATCAGACATTGGATCTGAAGATGAGTTATTAACATGCTGATAAAATTGCAGAAACCCAACCCATAAACCGCACTTTAATGCTTATTAATTTGTTTTCTCTGTATCTGACAAACTAAGGCTGAATCACGGTGCCAAACGAAGGACCTGGAGTTACTAATCAGTTACTAAACAGTCTCTTTCAGGGTATTAAGCTCCTGCCCAGTTACAAGCAAAGTGTAAGACTGGAATGACCTGGAGATTTAAAACCTTTTTCCAGGCTTAAACTGTATGAATATGGATAGAAACAGCAAGCAAAAATATTCAAAGAAGTTATTGTTGTTGGTGTGAAAGCTCAGAATTAGATGTGTGTGAGAGAGAGTGAAAAAACGGACAATAAAACTTATGACTTTATTGAAATGTAAAATTTTTATTAATGCCTAATACCATGTCTATCTTTGTTTAAGAGGCAAAAAAATATATTGGCATGGTATTTATTTACAGATTTTTTTACACATTGTGTAAACATCAGGGTGTCATGATTAGTCATTTAGCCATTATAGTCCAGAGTTTAACATTTGGCACTAGGATGTTTTCATTCCAATTCTGAAAAGTGCTTGAAAAATAACAAAATAAAAATATTTTTTGTACAAGCATGTATTTTATTAGTGTCATTTATTGCAAAATTGCATATTAAAATGCCCAAACAGGCTATTACACTTTCAGAAATAAAAGGATAAAACATACAATTAATTTGCAAATAATCTCGAGTTACCTATCGACATTATGTGATTTATCGAGGAAATTATCCCCCCCCTCTGGTTTTTTTGCAAATCGCACACTGTATAGATGTTTTTATTTTAAACAGGAAGCTGTGCTAACATGGAGACATGAGTGAGAAGCAGCTGCAGAGGTGCTCAGCCTGATTCAGGTCAGAACCAGAACCAGAACCAGGACCAGGACCAGAACCAGGACCAGAACCAGGACCAGAACCAGAACCAGGACCAGGACCAGAACCAGAACCAGAACCAGGACCAGAACCAGAACCAGAACCAGGACCAGAACCAGAACCAGGACCAGAACCAGAACCAGAACCAGAACCAGGACCAGGACCAGAACCAGGACCAGGACCAGAACCAGAACCAGAACCAGAACCAGAACCAGAACCAGGACCAGAACCAGAACCAGGACCAGAACTGACTTTCACTAAATTATTAAAGTGAACCATGATGAGGCTGAGTTATGGAACCACATTTATTAATGCTGAGACTCCCTGAGGAGGAGCAGGAGGAGGAGGAGGAGGAGGAGCGTGGGGCTGCAGACTGAGAGAAGAGGTTAAATTTAGAGCAGAGTGTCACCGCTGATGACCTCAGGCAGCCGTTCTGGGAGCAGCTGGTTCTCCTGAGCTCCAGGCTGGTTCTGCTTAAAGTCATTTAAGGGACTTTAGTTCTGCTCAGAACGCAGCAGCAGAACTTCCAGCTGCGGCGCTGATCCACATCTCTCACTGGGACCGGGACAGGAGGCAGGATCCACGTTTGGACTAAAGAGGAGCAGCCGGTGCTGAGGCGGGTCAGCGGAGAACCTTCTGACATCAGGTTGGTGGTGGAAGCTGCTGAGCTCCAGCAGAACCCATAGAACCTCATTCCTTCATGGGTTCCTCCGTGTGATCCAGATGTTCTGTTACAGCAGCCGTTCTCCAGGTTCTGGTGGACTTTGGTGTCAGTCCAGTCCAGAACCCATAGAACCTTCTGGCAGAAGGAGCAGAGGAGGTCCGTCCTCATTCCTTCATGGGTTCCTCCTCGTGATCCAGATGTTCTGTTACAATAGTCTTCAGCAGCTGTTCTCCAGGTTCTGTTTGGACTTTGGTGTCAGTCCAGTCCAGAACCCGGCTGTTCTCAGAGGAACCGTTCTTTGTTGTTGTGTCAGGAACTCGTTGAATCAATCAGACGTAAAAATGTTCCTCAGTGAAACATCTGATTCTGAGCAAAGAACCCAGTTAGAGGTTCTGGGTGAACTCCTGGTACCGGCGGCCAGATGAGTTCTTTGACTGGTGGTGTTATTTAGGCCATGTGGCTCTGCACCCGGGGGGGGGGGGGGGGGGGGGGGGTACATGGTGACCATGATGTTAAATAATAAACTCTCTGAGGGCTTCTCTCCTCTGCTGTCACAACTATTATTACTGTGGTGTTTATTTTAATAACGGTCAGCTGGGTTTGTCTGTGTTAGATTGGAATCTTTAGATTTTTCTAATAGCTGACAAGACAGAATCAGATCAGGAACAAGGTTGATGTGCTTAAGACACCAATAAAATGAACCCAGGAAGATAAACTGGAGAGAAAAAAGTCCTGAGAGTAAAACATTAAATGAAAACCAACCAGAAACCAGAGAATGTACAGGTGTTGCTGCAGGTAGATCTGCAGGTAGATCTGCAGGTAGATCCGCAGGTAGATCCGCTCCAGGTGTGCAGGGAAAGGAGGCGACCTGTGAGCCGGTCTGTTTTCACACAGAAATTAAACATGGCCACCATTTTGTTTCCATGAAGTTATTTCCTCCACAGCCTGATTCCTCTTCATCGTCTTCATCATAATTAGTCTCTGGCTCTGCCTGCACACATGAAACTGCATTTATTTTAAACATTATTATGTCATGTTATTACAAGTTTCTGTGAAACAGAAATTCTAAATATTCATATTAACATAATAACAAAACAATAAGTTTCTATTTATTATTGAAAGAGGACATTTCAGAATAGAATTAGTTTGAAAAAGATGTGGAGTAAGAACATGTGAAATATAGATTCCACACATGAAATAATAATATTGATAACAACAACAACAACAACAATAATAATAATAATAATAATAATAATAATAATAGTTTCTGTCATAAAGTTTATCTTTATTTAATCTTAATTATTGCTCTAATGTGTTTAATTAAATGAAAAGAACTAAATCAGCTGTCTGAGCTCAGCGAGGAGTCGGGTCCAGTAATCCGTCCAGAACATCTTCATCCTGACCCAGATGGAGCGTCATCACTTCCTGGATGAAGGTCCAGCCAGGTGTGGCTTCAGGACGTTAGAAGGTGCTAACATAGGAGATCTCTGTGAGGCCGGTTCCTCTCACTGACCCAGAAGAACCCAGAACCCAGAACACAGAACCATGTAAGAACCAGAGAACCATGTAAGAACCAGAACTGCAGGTCCATAAAAACGCTGGTGAGGATCTGAGCTGCTTTGTCTTTGTGGAGAAAAGAGGAATTTTCTACTTTGACTCAAACCTTTTGGACTTTGAGGAGTCAGTCCAGAACGGTTCTGTTGGACCAAGAGCCTGGCTCCTGTGGAGCAGACACCATCCCAGTACCAGTGGTGGTTCCAGTGGACTCAGGGGGACTCAGGGGGACTCAGGAGGACATGAGGAGACGTCCTGGGAGGACAGGTGGACATCCTGCTGGCTGGTACTGCAGGTCTTTCTCACGTTTGTCTCTCTGCCTCCAGCAGGAGCTCCAGCCTCATCCCCCCCCCCCCCCCCCCCGGTGTTGGTTCTTCCAGCAGCGTTCTGCCTGGTCCTGGAACCTCTCGCTGGTTCTGTTGGGTTCCACCTGGTGGGTTCTGGAACCTCTCGCTGGTTCTGTTGGGTTCCACGTAGCTGCGTGCTGAAGCGGCGGGCGGGTCCAGGGTTCTGGGCTGGCTCCTCTGGGCTGCGATGGTGTCGCTGCCGGAGAACATGAGCTCATGGTTCTGATCCGTCCTGTTTGCTCCACAACAGCTGCTGCTCCCATGGCAGCGAGGGATGATAAGCTGCAGACGTCTCGCTCTGGGAATGTCTGCAGCTCAGCGCTACAGAACCAGGAGAACCGCCGGTTCTGATGTGGGCCCGGTTTGACACCAGCTCAGAGAAATCATTGTTGATCCAATGATCAGAAAACTGCTTTTAACCTTTAACCTTTAACTCATTTAACCCCTTCATGCCCCAGAGGAACGTTCTCACACTCCCTCAGGTTCTGTTGACCCAAAGAAGGCTTCGACCCGGTTGGTCTGGGAATGAGGGAGTTGGTGCATCAGGTGGAGTCAGACCTCCTTCTGCAGCCACGGACTCCAGGACAACATGGAGGACCATGTCAGATGCTGATGCTGAGATCTGCTGAATGCTGCAGGATCTCCTCAGCAGGATCTCCTCAGCAGGAGCTCCTCAGCAGGATCTCCTCAGCAGGATCTCCTCAGCAGGATCTCCTCAGCAGGAGCTCCTCAGCAGGATCTCCTGCAGGATCTCCTCAGCAGGATCTCCTCAGCAGGATCTCCTCAGCAGGAGCTGAAGGTGAAAAGGAGACGCGGTCCTCCTGGACTCCTCTTCCTCTCTCACGGTCTGTGAGGAAGTGACTTCATGCCTGGAGCTTCTGCAGGCATGTGAGGCAGCTGTGGCTCATCTGGATGCTGACAGTGACGTCAGCTGGAGTCCCGACCCAGAAAGCCTCGGTCTGGGAAAGTTATTTCAGCTCCCCTGGGAGGAGCCTCCACTCTGAAGGCAACTTCAGGTTGCTTTGTCTCATCCATGAGGACAACTAATCCTCCATGGTGGTGTAGATCAGCAGCACATCTGTTTCTGTGAGAGCATCCATGTTCACCTCCTGCTCAGCAGCAACAGCAGCAACAGCAACAGCAGCAGCACACCAGCAGCAACAGCAGCAGCAGCAGCAACAACAGCAGCAACAGCAGCAGCAACAGCAGCAACAACAGAAGCAACAGCAGCAACAGCAGCAACAACAGCAGCAACAGCAGCAACAACAGAAGCAACAGCAGCAACAGCAGCAACAGCAGCAATAGCACCAGCAGCAAAAGCAGCAGCAACAGCAGCAACAGAAGCAACAACAGCAACAACAGCAACAACAGCAGCAACAATAGCAGCAATAGCAGCAATAGCAACAGCAACAACAACAGCAAAAGCTAGGAGCAGGATGTAGGAGGCAGGAGATAGGAGTTAGGAGCTAGGAGCAGGAGCTAGGAGACACCACTGCCATCAAACCATCAAACTAAAATGCAACTTTAAATTCAAGAACCCGGCTCGGGTTCTGATGAAGATCCAGCCCAGTTTTCATCCACCGCTCAGCTTTACGGCTCGGTTCTCCAGGCGATTCTCTCATCTTTGAGCTGCCAGACCGATGTTTCAGAACTCGGTAGAACCTCTTCTGCCTACAGGCTGCAGGTCTTTAGGGGTTCTCTCCCACTGAAGTTCTTCTTCGTTCTTCTGTGTAAAACATCTCCAGCTCAGTCAGAGTTGATCAAGAACATCGGTCCTCAAGTCTTGTTGCAGGTTCTCAGTTGGATCCAGGTCTGGACTTTGACTAGGCCGTTCTAACTGTTCTCAGAGCACAGGTGCTGCTCTGACCGCTCCTCGTTTTCATCCAGGGTTGTCCTGGTTTGGCTCTGACCCCTCAGCATGACGCTGCCACCACCATGTTACCTGTGGCAGTGGTGTGTCCAGGATCATCTGCAGTGTTAGTTGTCCTCAGATGTATAAAGTGGCTAAAACTGAGCCTCCTGTAGTAAATGTTGATTTTTAACTGTGTAGTAACAGCATGCCGCCACTAGATGTCAGTTTTCCACGACGCATTAAAACAACCCAGAAATGTGCAGAAAGAGAAGAAGTGTAACTCACCCCATTATTAACTTTATTTTGCAGATAAACGGTATAAATGGGCCTAAGGTGCTACTTTTATGTTACTGTGACATTTTCTATGTGAACTGGAATGAAATTATGAAATTATGAAATCAAAAGTTTAATCTGAACAGGAGCAGCCGGCCCTTTAAATACTTCATGATGGCGAGGCGGGCCTGTGGTAGTAGAACCTGGGCCTGCTGTAAACTGGACCAGAACCTCCTGACCCGTCTGCTGGTCTGAACCTCTCTGACTGACGGAGCTTCAGCAGCTGCTGACCTCTGGCCAGTTCTGTGAGCTGGAGCTGCAGATGTTCCTCTCAGCAGGTGATTCTCCATCATCTCCATGAACAGGAGCCTGCTGAGCTCCTGCTGAGCTCCTGTTGCTCACTGCGTGGTGTCCTGCTGAAAGCAAGCCCTCCTGCTGTGAGAGAGAAACATCTGGAGCAACATCTGGGTGACTTCATAGAACAGATGCTTTGGTCTGTGAAGCTCCAGTGAGTTCCCGATGAGTCGACTGATTCACAGGCAGCTCTCAGAGACGTTTCTCCTGCAGATCTCAGGAGCTTTGAGCCTGATGGCGTCTGAGCTGCAGAACCTTCTCTGTGATCCATGACTTCACATCTTCACATCTTCACATGGGTGCATCAGCGCTTCCTAAACATGCCACTTCTAGGCTTCATGAAGGCTTTCTCTCCATGAACCCAGTCAGCAGCAGCTGTCAGTGCTGCAGCGTGGAGAGTCCATCCTGAGGAACCTTCAGAGCCTCCAGGAAGCAGCCTGGAGGTCCTCCTGCTCCACAGAAACGCTGACAGGAAGCACTTCCTGCTTTGGAGGAAGCACTTCCTGCTTTGGAGGAAGCACTTCCTGTTTTAGAGGAAGCACTTCCTGCTTTGGAGGAAGCACTTCCTGTTTTGGAGGAAGGAGGTTCTCATCAGACGTTCTGGCCTCTGGGTTCTCTGGAGAGTCAAGCTTTGGTTCCCCTGAGTAACACCTGCAGGATTAGGTACCGATGGCCATCATCCATCCATCCATCCATCCATCCATCCATCCATCCATCCATCCATCCATCCATCCATCCATCCATCCATCATCCATCCATCCTTCCATCCATCCTTCATCCATTCATCCATCCATCATCCATCCATCATCCATCCATCCATCATCCATCCATCCATCCATCCATCCACCCATCCATCATCCATCCATCCATCATCCATCCATCCATCCATCCATCATCCATCCATCCATCCATCATCCATCCATCATGATGAATTCCTCCAGACTGACTTGAGTTAAACTCCAATCAACACTTTTCTCTTTAACCGTCTAAGAATGAAAACGTTTTTATTAAAAGTCATAACGGCGACATTAACTCATTAAACATTAAACCAGTGAGTCTACAGTATCTTATGGCAACAGGAAGGTGAAATAATCTGTTTCCTGCTGAGCGGAGGCTAAATCATGAGGCCTGTGGTGTGACTGAGGAGGGAAACATGCGGCGCTCATATTTCCAGACATGTTGTTGTGATATTTAGAGTCGTGTTCCAGAGTAAATATAGACGCCATTCCAGCTAAAAACAGTCTTCACTTAGAGCCCCACAGCAAACATAATGACCATCCTCAGCATTAGGCTGAGCCAGAAACTATTCACACCCCCGGCAGACGGAGGCCACAGTCACTGGAAGCAAGATCAACATTCAGGAGTTTCCTCCTCTTTACTCGTCTCTGCCGGGGGGGCAATAGTTTAGGCTTCTGTGCCAAGCTGTGAAGATGAGCAGGAAAAGACGGATGTTAAGCCACGAGGTCATAAAGTATTCCCAGACGCAGCTGTTTGCATGTTTCTGACCCTCAGAGACCCTGAATCCCTCCATTCGGTCCTTTCATTGCTCTCTGCTGTTAAACCGCCTCGCCTCATCAGCCTGAGGCTGGAAATCAACCATGGAGCAGCTGATGTGGAGTTAGTGTCTGCAGTTATAAACCATAACGACGTTTAAAGAGGCTGGCAGCAGAACCCCGATCAGACGGCTCCATAATTACAGCTCAATGTTTCTGTTCTTCCTGACAGGTGAGACATGCGATCCAGGAGCTGCTCCACGCCGGGTCCAGATGATGGACGCCTTCAGCTCCACGCTAAAGGCTTCAGCAAGCAGCAACAGGTGGGGGAGGAGGAGGAGAAAGAAGCCTCGGGGATGATGAAGAGGAGGATGAAAGCTCAGGGGAGGATGAAGAGCTGTCAGAACTCTGCAGAGAGCCTCCAGACGAAGACGCCTGATCTGTCAAAGAAGGACCTGATCCAGCTGCTGGGAGTGATGGAGGGAGAAGTTCAGGTAGAGGACCAGACCGCTGAAGCTTTAGTCGTTCCAGAGAAGCTGATCAGCAGCTCTGGTTCCAGCAGCGGTCCGTTCAGAACTCACTCTGTGTTCCTGCGTCTCTCCTCAGGCCAGGGAGGACATCATCCGCCTGCTGAAGTCAGACAGAACCAGACCAGAGACCCTGGAGGCCCACTACGGCTCCGCCGCTCCCTCCAAACCTCTGCAGGCGCTTCAGAGGGACGCCGGTCTTCTTCAGGGCCACCAGAGGACCGACGACGTCTACGAGAAGCCCATGGCTGAGGTCAGACTGTCCACCGGCCGCGTCACGGTCTCACTAATCAGCTGGTTGATCACAGGGAGCCTGTCTGGTGCAGCCTCACTGCAGCCGATGCTCACCGCTGGTGATATCCTCCTAAAGCGAGGAAGAGGAGCGAGGAAGATGGATTCATCCATGATTGGCTAAATTTAGCAGCAGCACCACCGAGTTATTCACTAATGTCATGCAGTTCTGGTCAGAACCCACTGAGCTATATTATACACTGGAGTGCTAATCACCGTCTGTTAGAACGAGTCGCTGTGAAGCCACCAGCCGCCATATTGGTACTCCCTATTTCCCCCCAGTAACTAGGGAATATGTGCGCTACAGCATCGAATAACGAGGATTTTCTCATGTTCAGGGGGGGCTTAAGACTTTTAAAATGTCAAATGCCATATACTTTTATGTTATGTTCTAAAACTATCAAGTACTGAGAAAGTCATGTGCTGAAATATTTTGCATTTGTTTATTTAAATATATATATATATAACATTTATAAATATATAGATAACAATATACAAAAACATATATTTACATATATATTTAATATGAATAACATGTAAAATATTTCAGCACCTAATTTCCTAGTAGTTGATAGTGTTAGTACATCCACTGACTGTAGAATTACCTGTGAAACGTTTTCACTCAGCCAGAAAACCAAATCCTGTGGGATTCTGTGAAAGTAGGGAGGAGCAAGATGGCCGCCAGTGACTTCAGTGTTTCTGGCCAATCAGCACTCCAGTGTATTATATAGCTCAGTGGTCAGTCAGGCTTGTCTAGCATTATGCTATCTGCTTTTTAAAAGCCTCGCCTTCTGGTGGGTCCTAACAGCTCAACCTTGGTTTACCTGGAGAACCATCACAGGTTCTCCAGGAGACATCCGGGTTTCCATGTGGAACACCGCAGCTTCTAGTTCTGTCCCTGATGACCTTAAACTGGGTTTACTGGACCGAGGCAGTGGGCTTCTAGCAGGCTTGGTGGTTCTGAAGAACCTGATCCGTTGACCTGAGGAGGACAGTTTGGGTCTGACGGTGGAAGCTGCAGATGGTTGAGGTATCTAGATGTCAAACATCTGTATAAAGTTGGTAGAATGAACATTTAGAGGGCTGAAGGTCCAGGTGTTGCTGAGGACAGCTGCAGGTTCAGGTCTGGACTGGATGGACGTGAATGTGAGCGAGAGCGCAGCTGAAGCGTTGCTAATGAGCGTTGCTAATGAGCGTTGGTGGTTCTCCTCCTTCTTGGTGGTTCTCCTCCTCCAGCTGGACCGTCTGGAGGACAAGCAGAAGGAGACGTACAGACGGATGCTGGAGCAGCTGCTGCTGGCGGAGAAATGCCACCGCAGGACCGTCACCGAGCTGGACAGCGAGAAGCGCAAACACGCCGACTTCATGAACAAGAGCGACGACTTCACCAACCTGCTGGAGCAGGAGAGGGAGAGGTGAGAGGTCACGGCGCGGCTCGGGTCTGGTTAGGGTTCCCCAGAAATGTTCTGCTGGACGGTCCCAGAACCACAGCAGGTTCTGTCTCAGGAAGGAGAATATTTCTGTTTTAAAGGTTTCATGTTGTCCTTTAATCTTCTGAAGACGTTCTCCAGGGTTCCTGAAGGTCTTCCACAGTTTGGCATTCAGTCTAAAGAGTCTGAATCTGCGGGTAAATCTGCATAATAATTGGTGCAGGAATAGAAAAGGTGTTCAATCATCTCAGATAACCAGGTGGAACCATCAGATCACGTAATCCTGCTTTTCCTCCTAAAACCAAAGCATTTGGGGACTGTTGCTGTTTTATTTCAGTTTTCTAAGTTCTCCAGTTTAGGTTGGAACAATTCAGCTTCATGACCAAGTGTCAGAGAACAGGAGCTGCTGGAGAGCCGGGCGGGTTTGGGTGAGCATCAGAGCAGCAGATTTATGATGATGAGGATGATGAAGCATCCAGAGCTGCTGCAGCGACCTGGAGGCGATGAAGGCAGGATCAGAGTTTGAGCAGCAGAGACGAGGAGTGATGGGAGGAGAGGAGCAGCAGATGGTGTGAGGTGGTGGAGGAGGTGCTGAGAGGAGACGCTGCTCTCCAAGAGGGAGGTGGTGCAGTCCGTGGTTTGGTAGGAGGTCTGGAACTGAAGATGATGTTCACCACAGTGGAGTAGGAGAACGTTGGAGAACATCCATGATTTCAGGAGGAGAAAGGAGGAGGTCCCTTTGAGGAGGGCGGTCGCTGTGAGCTGAAGCCAAATGATTGGAGGTGACCAGAGTTCTGGTTGATTGTGACGGTCCGGTCCGCTTCCTGAGACTGGAAGGAGTGGATCTAGTCCTGGTAGTTTGAGGATGGAGGCGACAGCAGCCAGTCTGAAGCAGAGATGAAGGTGGAGCTGAAGGTGGAGCTGGTGACGTCAGTCCTTAGGGCGGAGCAGAGAGACGGCCAACAGCTGGACACCTCCTGGTTCTGGGAGTTGGTTCCTACTGATGTTCTGGGGAATCGTCCTTCATTAAAGTCCCTCAGGTTTCTCTGCCATCACAGCAGAATGTGGGTGAAGGTGCCGACTACTGGAAGGTGCCTGATTAGCCAGAGAAGAAGCTGCAGCTTGGTGCACGGCGGGCTGGAAGGTCCTACATGTTGAGTGAAGGAGCTCCAGCAACCTGAGGAGCTGGTTTCATGGTCATGACTCTGCTTCTCTCTCAGAGTCAGAGTCTGGTTTATCCATCAGGATGTCACCATGTGGTCCCGAAGCTTCTCAGTCCATCACATGAAGCCACAGCAGATGGACAATAAAAAGCAGCAGCTGCTGTTTTAAAGCAGACGTCCTGTAACATCTCACCTTCTTGTGTTCCTCAGACTGAAGAGGCTGCTGGAGCAGGAGAAGGCTTTCCAGGCCCGGAAGGACAAGGAGCACAGCAGGAGGCTGGAGAAGGTCCAGGATGAGCTCGTGAAGCTCAAGTCCTTCACGCTGATGCTGGTGGACGAGCGGCAGCTTCACGTCGAGCAGATCGACCAGCAGAACCAGAAGATCCAGGACCTCAGCCACAAGCTGCAGGAAAAAGAGAAGCGGCTGGCGGCTTCAAGTGACGCTGCCGAGGAGGACGGCCAGAAGGTCCTGAAGTTAGAGGCTGAGCTGGAGGTCCAGCAAGCAAAGTTTAGCCAGGAGCACGAAGACACGACGGCCAAGCTGGCCGCCCAAGTATCTGAGAACCAGCAGCTGAAGCTGAAGCTGGACGGGCTGACGCAGAAGACCGAGGAGCTGGAGGAGAGAAACAAGGTGCTGCAGAAGTCTGAGGAGGACCTGCAGGAGCTCAGGGAGAAGATAAGCAAAGGAGAATGTGGAAACTCCTCCCTCACCGCCGAGCTGGAGAACCTGCGCAAGAAGGTCCTGGAGATGGAGGGGAAGGATGAGGAGATCACCAAGGCAGAGACGCAGTGCAGGGAGCTGAGGAAGAGGCTGCAGGATGAAGAGAACCACAGGAAGGAGCTGAGGCTGGAGCTGGACAAACTCCAGAAGAGGATGGTGGAGCTGGAGAAGCTGGAGGGAGCGTTCAGCAGGAGCAGGAGCGAGTGCTCCCAGCTCCACCACAACCTGGAGAAGGAGAGGAAGGTGGTGAAGGAGCTGGGCGGCGAGATGGAGAGACTGAAAGCTCAGCTGAAGGAGCTGGAGGCCTCAGAGTCCGAGCTGGAGAAGACAGAGAAGGTCCTGAGAGAAGAGCTGCTGAAGCTGAAGTCTTTAACCGTCCTGCTGGTGGACGAGAGGAAGACCGTGGCTGTGAGGCTGAAGCAGGAGGAGCAGAAGAACGAAGATCTGAGCGCCATGCTGAAAGCAGAGCAGAGTAAAGTCACACAGGTGACCGAGAAGCTGATCGAGGAGAGCAAGAAACTTCTCAAGTTCAAGGCTGAGATGGAAGTCCAGCTGGAAGGTCTGACGCAGGAGAAGCAGGAGCTGAGATCTTCCCTCAGGAGCAGGGAGGAAACGTGTGAAGAGCTGCAGGATAAGCTGACGGGGATGAAGATGAGAGTGGACGGGCTGGAGGAGATGGAGACCCAGAGAAGGTCGGCCAGCAGGGAGCAGAGCAGAAACCCAGAAGAAGACAACAAAGTGAAGGAGCTGAGCTCAGAAATCGACCGGCTTAAAGGCCGACTGCAGCAGCTGGAGGTGGTGGAAGGAGACCTGATGAGGTCTGAGGATGAGTACGATCTGCTGGAGAAGAAGTTCAGGAGCGAGCAGGACAAAGCCAACGCGCTCTCCAAGCTGGTGGAGGAGATGAAAAGCCAGATCTCCAGAAACAAAGCTGTGGAGAGAGGAGAAGTCAGGAGTCTGGAGGCCCAGCTGAGGATCCGCTGCAAGGTGGAGGAGGCCAAAAGCAGAGAGCTGCGCTCCGAGGTTCTGGCCCTGAAGGAGAAGATCCACGAGCTGATGAACAAGGAGGACCAGCTGTCCCAGCTGCAGGTGGACTTCTCTGTCCTCCAGCAGAGGTTCCTGGAGGAGGAGGAGAGGAAGAGGAGCATGAGTCTGGAGGTGGAGAACCTGACCAAGGAGCTGGAGGCCACCAAGCGCTACGGCCGAGCCCTGCGGCCCGGTCTGAGCGGCAGGAGGATGGTGGACGTCCCCGTAGCCTCCACGGCCGTCCAGACGGAGGTCATGACCAACGGGTCCGCCGAGGACGAGACCGCAGCCGGTTTCATCCGCAAGTCCGTCCTGGAGGAGAACCACCTGATGAACAACCTCAGACATCTGAGAAGGCCGGCGGTTCCTGAGCGATACGCTGCAGCGTCAGCAGAACACGGAGGGAGAACGTCCTCCACGCCCTGGACCAAGACCAGAGGGTCCTCCTCGCTGCGGCCGCCTCCAACGGCCCCAAACCCGGGACAGCCGCTGCACATCCGCGTGACACCAGACCACGGCACCAGCACGGCCACCCTGGAGATCACCAGCCCCCGATCCGAGGACTTCTTCTCCAGCACCACCATCATCCCCACCCTGGGTCTCCAGACGCCTCGCATCACCATCATCCCCAAACCCAGCGGCGGCGTGGCGTCTGCTGGGGCAGGAGGTCCTGATGGAGCCAGGTCCATCAGCAGCATCTCCAGAACCAAGAGTCCAGAGCAGCCCTGCAGCAGCGGGCCTGGGGGGCCGCCGTCTCCGGTGTCCATCATCACCGTCAGCTCCACCCCCGTAGCTGAGGCCTGCGCCGCCGAGCCTCAGGACGGCCGGCGCTCGCTCATCAAGATGACCTCTGAGAAATACAACAGCAACATCATCACAACAGAGGACAACAAGATCCACATCCACCTGGGCCCGCAGCTGCAGAGGACCTCTGAGGGCCCCGCCGGCAGGAACGGTTCTCCAGCAGGAACCGTTCTCCGCTCCCCGCGCCACAACAAGGTGACCAGCAGCATCACCATCACCCCCGCCACCTCTGCGGCGCCCCGGCCGGCGCCGTCCGCGGTGAGTCCTGAGAGACGCGTCTGGGTCAGGTACCGCAGGTGACTTCCTGATGGACCCCTGCAGGTATCAGCAGGTGACTTCCTGATGGGCCCCTGCAGGTACCGCAGGTGAACCTGTAGCTTCTCCTCACCTTCACTGTAAGCTCAGCTGGTCAGCAGGGGCTGGTTCTGCAGAACCCAACCCTGAGCTCGGTTCCCATTAGCACCCCCTCCTCTAGATGGTTCTGGTCAGCAGGACTTTGGTGGATGTTTTGCAGATGTTCTGATGTTCTGCAGATGTTCTGATGTTCTGATGTTCTGCAGATGTTCTGCAGATGTTCAGATGTTCTGCAGATGTTCAGATGTTCTGATGTTCTGCAGATGTTCTGCAGATGTTCAGATGTTCTGATGTTCTGCAGATGTTCTGCAGATGTTCTGATGTTCTGATGTTCTGCAGATGTTCTGATGTTCTGATGTTCTGCAGATGTTCTGATGTTCTGATGTTCTGATGCAGGCGTCGGGCCGTCACACTTTTGGTTCTTTGGTTTCTTGATGTCTTCTTTGAGCGTAAACCCAGACTGGTTCGTTCAGGAGGCTGAAGGTCCCGGTCCGTCTCACAGGGTCCGGTTCCACAGAAACACCAGAACCTTTAATCCATGGTTTGCATTGGGCTCGTATTTACGGTCCTGGATCGACCCGTGAAGCAGAACCACGGAGACGTTCCACAGCAAACCGGTTATTGATCAGAGTAATAATCAAGCAGAGCAGCTGAACATGAGCAGAGGGGGGGGGGGGGGGGGGGCTGTGGATGTTTCTGGGTACCAAACCGAGCCAGAACTGGACCAGAGCTAATCTGAACCAGAACCAGAATCTCATATCGCAGCAAGGCTGCTGGACGGGGAGAGAGAGCAGTCAGGTTCTAGCTGCCTGCTTTTCCTTCCTCCTGTTCACTGAACCATTTTTGTTCCTGCCTCCATCAGAACATCCTGATAGAGTCAGAGCAGTCAGAGAGGAAGGAGGTAGGAAAGGAGCCTGGATGCTTCCTACCGCGGCTCCTTTAGCCTAGGAACCTCACGACATCCCTTACTGGCACTGAGAACCCTTAAGGTATCCCAGAATCCTTTGCATGACATGCTGTATCCACAGACTTATATACGTAGACGCGTCACAGGGCGCAGGTTCACACGTCAACGTCACCGCCATATTGTATGTGGCAGAAAAAAGTTGAGTTCTGTTATTGTGAACGTGAATCAGAGAAGATGCCTCATTCGGTGCTGCAATAAATACACACACACACACCTATATATATATACATATATATATTGTGTGTTTATGTGTTATGAATATAAGGATCAATTTGTTAAATCCAAACATTGTGGTCTTCATTATTTCATTAAACCGTGTCACATGTGAACCTTTAGGAACTTTTTGGGTGAGTATTAAAGAGGTAAAATTTATAATATGAGAAAAAAAGTCCTAGGTCAATAAAGTAAAAATAAACAAACAAACACAAAAGTGATAATGTTATGATAAAAACATCATATTATAAGAATTAAGGGGGAACATTTCCAGAATAGTCACAGTTTGCAGAATTATTTCACTCCTGGAGTAATAGGGCCAGGTTAGATTATTTTAAATATTTTTATTCTTTAGGAGAATAAATTCAGGAGAATGAAGCTAAAGGGATACGAAAATAAACTTGTAATATTACAAAAAAAATACTACGAATACAAAGTATATTCAGAGATTAAAGTCCCTCTGATACTGTTTAAGTGACTGAGTAACTGCAGATTTGCCACATTTAAGATGGCGGACGCTCTGACGCATCGCAGCAGAGGCAGAACCCGCCCAATGACGCGTCTACTCTTATATTATGTCTATGGCTGTATCAGCACAGCAGGAGCTAGGAACAGAAGCTAGGAGGTAGGAGCTGTTATTTAGGGTGTTGTTAATAACAGCTGTCTCTGCTGTGGAGCAGTAAATGGTAAATGGACTCGTTTCCAGTCATACTGACCAACAGCAGCAGCACAGACAACAGTTCTTGGTCCGGCTTGTCTTCTATTAACCGCTGGCTACCAACATCACATGCTAAGAGAATCTGCTGCAGGGAAGCCAATAAAAGAGCAACTGAATGAGGCCTTTATTGTGAAACCTTCTGGCGGATCAGAGACCAGATCCTCCAGGTCCAGCTGCCAGAGGTCTTGATGTTCCTGTGGTTCCTCAGAGGCTAAGCCTGCTCTGCGTCTCATCCTGTCTGTGTGTTGCAGCTCAGTGCAGATGTGCAGCTAGCTCGCGGCGGCGCGGCCCCACGGATCCCTGTGTGCAGAGGCGGGAAGCTGAACGGGAAGACGGTTCTGGGTGTGTCTGCTGTGACCAGGCTGGAGTCTCGGGCTGAAGGCCAGGCCATGAAGATCGAGCTGAGGAAGTCGACGGTGTGCAGCCCAGCCTCTGCTGCAGGAGGAAAGACCTGAACACGTCCTGGTCCCTCTTTGGACTTCTTCTGGTTCAGTTTGCTGCGCTGACCCGCTGCAGATCACAAGGCCTGCCGGGCCTGGTTCTGTTGGTTCTGCTGGTTCTGTTGGTTCTGCTGGTTCTGCTGGCTTTAGCGTCCTGATGAACCAGCATGCTGCTCTGTTTTTGCTTCAGACCTTTAAGTTCATTCTATGTCTGACAGCACGCTCCATGCCACTGCTGCCCTGATGCTCTGTGAGATCATTTATGACTAAAATAAAAACTATTTATCTAAAACCCGACTTCGCTTCTGGCCGTCTTCCTCTTTCTCTGTGTTAACGTCATTCATGCTTGGTGAAGGATTTCAAAATGTTCACTTTTCCAAATTCTGAGTCACTTTTTCAGGCAAATTGTAATAATATATATATAAAAAAATGAAACCATGTTTGAAGAAAACAGGGCAGAACAGTTTTTGTTTTATATGTTTCTAAATGTCCATAAAAAAGAACATGCATGTTGTGTTGATCAGCCCCTCTAGACTGGCCTCAGGTCTCAGGTGAGAGTGTACAGGTGTTTGTTCCTGTGTCCACACCTCTGATCTGGAGATGCACAGCAGCCCAGTGGAAGGATGGAAGCTTAGAAGGATGTGTTTGCTTTCTTCCTCAGGAGAAACAGATTTTTCTGAGCATCTAGTTTTTTAAATCCCATGTTTTTTTATTTTCTACCCATTAAAATAACCAATGGACCAACTATTTTAAAGTCTTCCCAGTGACGCGCTTCATAATGTCCACTCTAAAGTGTTTGACTTTAGACTTGGCTGCTGAACACATTGTTGGCGGTGATGAGACCTTTACATGATTCAAGTAATTTTCTTTATGAAATAAGACAAATTTATAAAAATTTTATTTTCATGATATGTCATTCTATCTTCGATCAAGGCAGATTGTGACAGTTTTTCATTTAGTGTACTACTATTTAAAGTTTTCATTTCATTATTTTAGTTTCCCTTCTTTAAAATAGTTTTACTGTTTTATGGACCCCATCACTGCAGCCGTTATATACGTCATTTTATTTTGTCTTTGTGTTATCTGAAACATTTTATTTGAATTGAATTATTTTTTATCTATCTTTATTTTTACTTTTTTAATAACCCAATTTTTCATTTAGTTTTGATATATTTCATAGTTTATTTTTTATGTTAAATCGATCAAACGTGTTACCAGGAACAGCCAGAAGATGGCGACATTGAGTCAGAAAACAAACAGCGCCGGGCCTGCAGGTGGCAGCACTGAGCCCAGAGGGGGAAGAGGTCGCTGCTGTGACGGTAGAAAAATGCTTTAGTCCGAATTAAACGTTAATTCATGACAATTTAACCGATCAAAGCCGCGCTCGGTCCTCTGACAATGATGGCCTCCAGCTACAAAGACGAGGACGGACACATCAGCGTGTCGGGATCCGGCGCTCCAGCCGGGGCCGTGGGCGACTCTCTGCGGAGCAAGAAGCCTGAAAACACCGCCTTCAAGCAGCAGAGACTCCCGGCCTGGCAGCCCATCCTCACCGCGGGGACCGTCCTGCCCGCCTTCTTCATCATCGGCCTCATCTTCATCCCCATCGGCATCGGCCTCTACGTGACGTCCAACAACATCAAGGAGTTCGAGGTAGCCATGTTTGTTGGGGAAACGTCTGCTGCGGCCTCCGCTCCCTGCCACCAAACTCTGTGCAGAAATCAGCTGTTTTAGGGGTATTTCCCTCAGGCCGGGATAAAACAGCTCTGATAACAGTGACGTCACCGTTTGCTTAAAACAACCATTCATCTGGACGATTCGGCGAAAAATAAAAATAAAAACATAACTTAGTTTAACCAAATTCTATTAAAAAATCAATGGGACATTGCTTTCCGTCTCTGTAAACCCTTGTTACAATGGCAGTAACATTTATAGACGGCTCTGTGCTTATTTTATGGTTCTTAGGCTGAGTTTTCTGGAGGATTTGGCTAAATAGAAATGAAACAAAAAGACAAAGTTCTCTGTGTAAATGCCCAACCTAAGTCCATTTAAAATCGCTTCATTTTAGGGAGGTTTTATTCCTGGTGTTTGATCCAGTTGTTACTGTTGTGACACAAGTAATCCATAAACCCTGTAAAGCCTAAAAGGTGCAGATTATATCAGATTATATCAGATTATATCAGATTACAGGCTGATATAATCAGCCAGGGTGCATTTAGTGACGGCTGTAAAGTTTCCTGTTCCACCGTTCCACCACCTTCATGAGACGTGTGCTTTCAGATCGATTACACGGGCGTGGACGTGTCCAGTCCGTGCTTCGACTGCTCCCAGAAGCTGAGCTGGAACAGCACCAGGCCCTGCACCTGCTCCATCACCTTCCAGCTGGACCAGCCCTACGAGGTGACGCTGCCGCTAACCGGGTCACTGCAGGCCGCTAACCGGGTCACTGCAGGCCGCTAACCGGGTCACTGCAGGCCGCTAACCGGGTCACTGCAGGCCGCTAACCGGGTCACTGCAGGCCGCTAACCGGGTCACTGCAGGCCGCTAACCGGGTCACTGCAGGCCTCACAGTTTGCCCTCTTCCCCCCGCAGAGCAACGTCTTCATGTACTACGGCCTGTCCAACTTCTACCAGAACCACCGGCGCTACGTGAAGTCCAGAGACGACAGCCAGCTGAACGGCAACGAGGAGTCGCTGAGGGTAAGTTTAGCTCTGCTGGGACGCTGCGGTCCGCCGGCGCCGCTCACCCGTCGGCGCCGCTCACCTGCCGGCGCCGCTCACCTGCCGGCGCCGCTCACCTGCCGGCGCCGCTCACCCACTGCTCTCCTCCGTCACAGAAGCCCAGTAAGGAGTGTGAGCCGTACGCCAAGCACAGCAACAAGCCCATCGCGCCGTGCGGAGCCATCGCCAACAGCATGTTCAACGGTGAGAAGCGGTTCCTCCGGGCCAGAACTGCTCCGGTTCTGACGGGGAACCCTCCTGAATTGTGTGCGTCTTGGTTGCAGACACCCTGGAGCTGTTCTACAACGAGCCGAACGGAACCAGGGTCCAGATCCCCCTGACGGCCACGGGCATCGCCTGGTGGACGGATAAACACGTGAAGTTCAGGAACCCCGGGGGGGAGAACGGGAACCTCACCGCTGCTTTTCAAGGTACCGTGTGTTCTGCGTTCAGTCTGGACCTGCAGAACCGTGCTCTGAACGCTGCGGCTCGGTTCTCCCTCAGGAACGGCCAAGCCGGTGAACTGGCGCCGGTCCGTCTACGAGCTGGACGCCGACCCGGACAACAACGGCTTCATCAACGAGGACTTCATCGTGTGGATGAGAACCGCCGCCCTGCCCACGTTCCGTAAGCTGTACCGGATCATCCAGAGGCGGAACAACCTGCTCCCCACGCTGCCCAGGGGGAACTACACCCTGGAGGTGGTGTACAGTATCCTGATTGGTTGTGCTGCGCCGGCCTGCAGGTGAATGCTGGCTGCTGGTTGGTCCTTGACGTGTCGCTGCAGATTACCCGGTGCGCAGCTTCGAGGGCAGGAAGCGGATGATCCTCAGCACCATCTCCTGGATGGGGGGCAAGAACCCCTTCCTGGGCATCGCCTACATCACCGTGGGCTCCGTCTGCTTCCTGCTGGGCGTCGTCCTCCTCATCATCCACCACAAATACGGCAACCGCACCAACGGCGCCGACATCTCTCACTGAGGGACGGACCGCGGCTCGGACCGCGGCTCGGTTCTGCTGCAGCCAGCATCTTCACCTGGGAGGCGGAACATCAGAGCCGCTTGTTGAGCGTCCCCACGGCGGCTCCTCTCCAGGAACCTCTCTGGTCCTCTGGGCGCTTCATCTGCCTGCAGGAACCAGACCGTAACGTAACGCAGCTTCTTAAAGCGACAGCACCATAATATTTTTCTCAAATACAGAAAATGGCGACAAACCTTGGTTATCGTGGTGAATTTGACCGTCGGTAAATCTTTGGTTTATTGGCCGCTCTGTCGTCCTCAGGTCCACATTAGTACCAGAGTCCAGTGAACCCTGGTTCTGGTTCTGGTTCTGGTCAGGAGCTGGGTTTCTGATTTACGTTGCCAGGTTTCAGTGTGAACTCCTTCGCCTTAGTGACGGCTTCTGTTGCTCAAAGCGTTTCACTGCAGGACAACCAGACGTCAGATCTGTCCTTTAAAGGTGCAGCGCGCACGTTTTGAAGTTAAATATTTTAATATTTAATAATATTATTTACTGTCTTTCCCATAAATGCCCCAGAAACCCGTAGTGCTCCTTAAAGGCAGACGTCAGCAAACATCCTGGAAGTTACACAATGCACCTTTAAAGTCAGCCTGTGGTTTTCTCTCCTCCTCCCTCCTGCAGAGGGCGCTAGCAGCAACACAGACCAGCCAAACGGGACTTTAAGTCCTACTACAGGTTTCTGGAGGAAACCGAGGCGCAGGGACCCCCCCCCCCCCCCCCGCCCCCCCTTTTGGGGTCCTCCTGGTGAAATAAAATGAATAATTTCAGTCAGAAAACAACTAATTTCTTTACATTTTAAGCAATTTGCAAACTGAGTGTTCCTGTCGTAGGGCTGGACGATAAAAAGCACATCGATAAAATTATGAATAATTATCAACAAATTCAAAACATGTATTTTAAGTGCTGGTCGTTTTAGGCTGTTGCTTAGCAACCTATTTTTAGATAAAGACACAAACACTGAATTCAAACTCAGCCCTTTATTAAACCAACTTTTTATCAGAACTGCAAGTTTTTAAAAAGGAAAGAATGCGTGCTCTCTGAACTCTGAAGGGGGCGGAGCTTCCCGGGTCTGCGTTGTGATTGGCTGAGAGGTAGAAACACATGATCAGATTGTGTTCCCACGATCCAATCATTTAATCTGAATACAGTTTAATCTGACCATGAACTTTTATGCGTGTAAACGTAGCTACGGAGTTCTAATTGATGCAACCAGAGTTCTGGTTCTGGTTCTGGTTCCTGCAGCGGATCTGAGCCGCAGTGCTTTGTTGCTGCATGTGATCGTGGTTCTGCTCCAGCCGCTCGTCGTCGTGCCTCGTTTGATCCGTAACGTTTGTTTGCTCACAGTTTTTCATGTTGAAGCACTTTGTGAACCAGACTTTACCGGGCCCCAGCGTACCTCAGCGGACCCCAGCGGACCTTAGTGGACCCCAGCGGACCTTAGTGGACCTCGCCGGGCCGCTGATGAAGGTCATGGGAGGTTTAAGCTGTGTCTCAATTCTCAGGCTGCGTCCTTTGAAGGACACATTTTAAGGTCAGTGACGTCACAGCGATGCGTGGAGGCTTTCCCATTTGGCAAAAACTCTGAGGATGCTTAAAATGCAGCCTCAGAATGCGTCCTCCTTTTCCCAGAATTCTGATGATGCACCGCTACCGTCCTTAGTGGCCTCGCCTGCCATAAGATTTCCCATGGTGCTTTGCTCGCTTTTTAGTGAAAGTAGTGATTTAAGTCAGTTATTTACAGGGTTTGTACACATTTAACTATTCAATTCAAATTACAAAAGTTACAAACATAAGCCTGTATTAAGTCTTACAAATAAATATAAAATGTTATATTTAAACATATTCATCAATCTGCTGACAAGTGTTTGTTTAATAACTGGTTATTATGATCATTAGCAGGTCCCTGGGTGAAAATAATAGCAGGTAAATGTTACCTCTCCACTGCGCTCCTCCAGCCTCAGAAAAATAAAATAAAAATGTCCATATATTTGTCGTCTGGCGCTGTTTTCCCGGGCTTGGGTTAAACATGATGACGTTGTGTCGTAACCAGGAAGTGCTCCAAAGGCTAGACCGTCCCGTTTACCAACGTTTAAGGACCCTCCTCAGGCTGTGTAGGGTGGGTCCCTCTAAGGACGCAGCCGGTGAACTGAGACGCAGCTTTATTCTAGCAAAGCCAGTATTTGCACGTCTCACCTCAGCCAGAGGTTCTGATCCACGCTGTGTTGTTCTTGGCGTCTCTATGCCAGCATGACAGAACCGTGCTGCATGTTCTCCAGGAGCCGTTATCGGAACCGTGCTGCATGTTGGTCTACGGACCAGAATCTGCACTGAAGACATTTTTGATGTTATTGTTGCTTTAAATGAATAAATGTTTGTTCTTAAACACGGCTTTTTGTTCCCTGACTGCTTGATAAACGTGCTTTAGTTCTGAGGAGGAGAACAATGCTCCGGAAAGTCGGACCTTTAAGGAACATCATGTTCTGACCTGGAACATCATGTTCTGACGTGGAACATCTCTGAGGAACCGGTCTTTGTGCTGCAGCGGTGAGGACTTGTTCAGGTGAAGGTGGATGTCAGGTTTAAACACCTAAAACATTCATTAAACAACACAAAGCAGAGAAACAGACGTTAAAGGGTTAACAGGAACCGCCTATCGGTTCTCAGGCACGCCGGCCGGTTCCTTACTTTTTATTTTCCAGGGAAGCAAACTGAAATGTGACCGTAGACATAAACCATCAGTTCAGTTCAGCAGAACAACAGAACATTAAGTTCTCAGGGAAAGAACCAATCACAGAGGGAGAAGTGCTGCAAAAATAACTTTATATCATGAAACTTTTTACTCTGACACAGAGAAAGATTATTATCTGAGAGACACTTTAATATCTGAATAAACCTAAAAACATTTTTAATAGTAATGAGTAAATATGTGATAAATATGATCAACATGGTAAATAAAACATGCAGAGAATAATAATAATAATAATTCTAACAGCTACCTTCATCCAGATTAGTTAATCCGGTTTAAACTGCAGCACAGACTGCTGGACTATCGGGTCAGAACCTGCAGTAAACCCGGTTCTAACCCACAACCACTGGCCTCTACTGGGCCGCAGAGAACATTTAGGAACTCCTGGGTCCAGATGAAAATCCTGAACGTCTAAAATAAATCAGACGATCGACCCAATCCTGACGGAACCAGAGCGTTTCTGATGATTCTGGGTTCAGGGGAAGGAGAACTTTAGAACATTAAATCAGAACAACAGAACCCAGCACTCTGGACCTACAGAACAGCGTCTCCAGGTTCTGTTCAGCATCTGGTCTCAGAACTGGGTTTGGGCTCCTTTGGCATGAATGCGCCATGGAGGAGATCCGCCTGTGGTTCTGCTGAGGTTCTTCCACCTGCACCGTTGGTTCTGGTGTCTCTCAGCTTCCTCAGGTGTTACCATGGTGAGTAGAGCAGGTATCGGTACCTTTGGGTCGGTATCAAGTCCTGCTGGAAAAGGAAATCAGCTTCTGAACCCAGAGGACCAGAACCAGGAGAAGATCTCATTCTGGACCTCTCCATTCAGTCCGGTTCTTTTTAGCCCAGTTCTGACGCTGTGTCGGGTTCAGGAGCAGCCTGTGGGGCCCGGCTGGGGTTCTGCTGGGGTTCTGCTGGGGCCCGGCGGGGTCCGGGTTCTCTCATGGGGCCACAGCAGCTGAGGTGAGGAGTTTCAGGTTCAGAAAGTAAACATCAGTGTTCAGAGATCTGTTCCAATCATCTGCTGCTCCACAGCAGAGACTAAACCACCTGGTTAAGATGAAGGAAAACCAGTTTTTATTTTTATTTATCCGCCTCTAAAAACAACTCAATAAAACAAACAATAATTCAGCAAGTGAGCAAATCTAGAACTTCTGGGCCCGTATTAAAAAAAAAAACTAAAATGAAAAGTCGCTCTTAGTGACGCCATTTCAGGAACAATTTTTAGAATTCACAAATTTATGTTGTTTCTTAGAATTTTACCTCAGTGACATAAAAGTTATTCATAAAGCATCTCAGGCCTTCAGAGCCGATAAAGAGAAACGAGTTTAGGGGCTCAGTGTCTGAAGCAGGAAGATGGAGGAAACGGAGACTGCTGATTGGCTGATCCACCACCTGACCCCTGGAGCACAGAAACTTTAACAATCACACAATAAATATTTAGATAATATAAACTTTATCATCCTCATAGAAGGAATTAATCAATTTCAGGGGCCCCACAACTCCAAGACGTGGATAAATAATATTAATATTGGATAATCATGAATAAAAAGTGGAGAAATGTCTAAAGAGTATATAAAAGGTTAGAAAGTATTTATGTATCACATAATAATGTCAGCAACCTAAATGGTGATCCAGGTTTGTTGTGTGAAAACATCCAAGGTCCTGTTTGCTCCGTCATCCTGGCGTTCAGTTACCGTTCAACGCTCTGAGCGCACAGATCCACTTTGGGTTTTTCCACCTTTGTTCTCCATCTCATGTCGGTCATTTTATTTACCAGCAGGTATTCCCAGTTAATGCTGACTGGTGCATTAATAGCAAATGGGTAAAGTAGTAAAATGACTGGTGAGGAAACATTAATAAGTCAATAATAATAATTAAAAGGAATGATTATTTTGCTGTGTGACTATTTAATGTTGCTAAGTTTCATCATCATGGTAAATAGTCTGTGCTTGTATTTGCTTTATCAAGTCCAATGAGTCCACAGTGCTTTAAATTACATTCACAATGCCCAAGGACACAACAGCTTAGACAGAGCAGGGGATTGAACCAGCAACCCACTGGTTACAGGACAAACTGTCTAACCTGTAACTTTCTCTGCTTTGATCACTAGCAGCTTATTTTGTCTTGTACTATCAACCAATCACAGCTCTTAGAAGACAGCATCACACCTAGAAAAGATAAATTTCCGTCGTCTCCCCAGTCGCTCTCAGCAGCGTCTGAATCGCTCTGAAGCCAAGAGTCCTGGGTAGGAATATTTAGATAAAGTTAAATATTTAGATAAAGATAAATATTTAGATAAAGTTAAGTATTTAGATAGGAGCTCTCTGAGAGACTCTGTGAACACAGGCACACGTTTCCGTCCCCTGATCTGACAGAGGAATCCTGCGATCCTAACGCAACATTTTAAATCATTATTAAAGGAAAACAGGACAGGCAAAACATTAAGTTGATAAACAGACCAATCATGGGAAACTGATTTAGTATCATGTCTTCAGCACAGGGGCCACAGCAGGTCTACAGGGCCACTGGCCCCTGGTGGCCCCCGTCTAGAACCGCCCATGCTGAGGACCAGGGTTAAAGACCGCTGGAACAGACGATAATGTAGTTTATCAGATTAAAATTATTTTATTGGTCTGATGTAATATTTCTGAGACGCTGACTGATCTGTGGCCCAAAATGAGCAGAATGAGGGAGAAACATGTTTCTACAGCTATTCTCCTTTTTGGAGACGTTCTCCTGGGAACCTGCAGGTTCTTCAAACTGAAACAGAACATTTGATCCTGCCTGGAGGCTAAAACATTCAGTTAACTTTAAACAGTCACTGGAGTCCCTAATGAGTCTCTAATGAGTCTAATACAGGAGTTCCTCGTAGTTTTGATCCACAGACATATATACGTAGACGCGTCATAGGGCGCAGGTTCGCACGTCAACGTCACCGCCATATTGTATGTGGCAGAAAAAAGTTGAGTTCTGTTATTGTGAACGTGGATCAGAGAAGATGCCTCATTCCTGTGCTGCATGGAAATGTATTCTGGCTGATTTCACTACTTGTATCTGCCTTCTATAAACTAAGGCTGCACCATGTTGCAAAACGGGACACACTAAAGCTGCTGAGTGGTAACACAGGCTATATATATATATATATATATATATATATATATATATATATATATATATATATATATATATATAGATAGATAGATTTGTGTGTGTATGTGTTATGAATATAAGGATCAATTTGTTAAATCTAAACATTGTGGTCTTCATTATTTCATAAAACCGTGTCACATGTGAACCTTTAGGAACAGACTTTTTGGGTGAGTATTAAAGAGGTAAAATTAATAATATGAGAAAAAAAGTCCTAGGTAAATAAAGTAAAAATAAACAAACAAACACAAAAGTGATATTGTTATGATAAAAACGTGATAATATGAGAATTAAGGGGGAACATTTCCAGAATAATCACAGTTTGCAGAATTATTTCACTCCTGGAGTAATAGGGCCAGGTTAGATTATTTTAAATATTTTTATTCTTTAGGAGAATAAATTCAGGAGAATGAAGCTAAAGGGATACGAAAATAAACTTGTAATATTACAAAAAAATACTACGACTACAAAGTATATGCAGAGATTAAAGTCTCTGATACTGTTTAAGTGACTGAGTAACTGCAGATTTGCCTCATTTAAGATGGCGGACGCTCTGACGCATCGCAGCATAGGCAGAACCCGCCCAATGACGCGTCTACGTATGGTTTTGCCGCGGCTCCTGCAGGGGGCAGCAGAGAGCTTACCAGCGGGAGGGCGGCGTTTGTCTGAGCGCAGAAGAAGAAGCAGAGTTCCGGTGTCCTTGTGCCAGGATCGTGCTAACAGAAGCTCCGGGAAGATGTTCAGACACATGGCGGTGAGTAGATTCCCCTCAGGCCGGGTCCTGGGAGCGTTGCGGCGGTCAGCCGGCTTCTCTCCGCGGAGGTGGACCGAAGCAGCCGATCCCAGCGGCGCGTTTCCGCTCCAGACTCTTAGCCGGGGTCAGAGCGCTTCCGGGCGGCCTTTAGCTTCCAGTGAAGCGCCTCTCAGCCCCGGTGGTTCTGCCTCTGGCCGTCCGTCCGGTTCTAAGCTGACGTGAGCCACATTTGTAGCCGGTTTGCGGCTCTGGGAGGGAGTCTGACCGCTGTCTGTGTTCCCCAGGCTCTCCAGCAGGCGGCGCGGCGGAGCATCTGCAGCTCTGCTCGCAGGCAGGTGGACAACAAGGTCCCGCAGAAGCAGAAGCTGTTCCAGGTGAGCGACGCAGCACCCCAGAACCCACCTTTACACACCTGGAGCGCCTCATGCTGTGACGTCACGCTGGGGCGGCCCAGACAAGGTCAAACCGCTGACTGTGACGTCATTCCGCTGGTTATGACGTCATTCGGCACTTTGGTCCAGCAGCTCTGCTTCTTTTCTCCTTTATAAACGAATAAAGTGTTTGTTCGGTTCTACTTAGAACTGATGTTAGATATTTACTTTGTTCTTGTAGGGTTCTATAAGGACATGTTCTGACCCATGCTCACAATAATTATAACCAGAATAATTATAATTACAATAACAAGAATAACTACAATAATTATAACTACAATAACCAGAATAACTAGAATAAATATAACTCGAATAATTATAATTACAATAACCAGAATAACCAGTGCTGCCTCCTCTCCGGCTTCCAGCCCTTCACTGCGTCATGATGATGTAAATCCATGCAGCTTCCTGCAGGCGGTGGGTTATTAATTAGAATAAAGAACTGAGGAGAAATGCCAGAACCTTTTGGTCCTTTACAGAACCGGTTCCGCTTTAGGTCGACTTTATGTAGAAGCTCATTAAAAAGGTCGACTGAAGCTCTTCCCAGTGAGAAAGTGTAGAAATGACCCATAAAGAATATTAAAAAGAACAACTGGACCTGAGGCTGGGTTAGAACCAGCTGGACCTGACCTGAAGGTCCAGGCAGGTCTCCGTGCTTCTGCATGCTCCTCATACTTCCAGGAGCTACAGCTCAGAGGTCTGAAGGTCCTCATCTGCTCTGACGTCAGATGTGAAGCAGTTCTGGACCCGTCTGACCGCCGGGTCCGTCTGGTTCTGGAACAAAGCCGAACCTCTGAGGATCTCCTGATGTGTCCACACACAACCCGGAGAACCGTTCTGCTGCCACTTCCATGTTCTGCTGAGAGATTCTAGCAGCGTTCCTGCAGGGTTCCTTCAATTCAATTTTATTTATATAGCTCCAATTCATGAAACATGTCATCTGGAGGAACTTTACAAAGTCAAAATCAATCAGATTATACAGATTGGTCAAACATTTCCTATATAAGGGAACCAGTTGATTGCTTCAAAGTCTCTCCAAGCAGCATTTTGGATCAGCTGAAGGCTTTGAACTGCATTTTGTGGACTTCCTGATAGTAAAGAATTACAATAGTCCAGCCTTGAAGTAACAAATGCATGGACTAGTTTTTCAGCATCACTCCTGGACAGAATGTTTCTAATTTTGGCGATATTCCTGAGGTGAAAAAAAGGAAACTCTGGAAACCTGTTTAATATGGGATTTAAATGACATGTCTTGGTCAAAAATAACACCAAGATTTTTAACTTTATTACCAGAGGCCAAGTTAATGCCATCCAGATTAAGTGATTGGTTAAGAAGTTTATTTTTTGAGGACTCTGGCCCAAAGATTACAACTTCTGTCTTGTCAGAATTTAAATGCAGGGAATTTAAAGTCATCCAGCTTTTGATGTCATCAAGACATGACTGCAGTCAAAGTAATTCCTTCAGGGTTCCTTTAGGGTTCTTTCAGGGTTCCTTCAGTCAAAAAAATCCCAAATATCCAGCAGTCTGTAGTTGTTCCAGAACTAAAGTCCGGTTCCAGGAGAAACATCAGATGTTCATGGAAAGCGTTTCTAACGTTTGCTAGGAGGACAGAAAATGTGAAGGAACTCGCTTCAGGTCCTCCTCAGACGTTCTGAGGTTCTGGTGAAGCTCCAGCTGATGGAGAGAACTCATCACGTTCCTCCTGAGGTTCTCAGGCGTTAGCTGGAAATGTTCTGCTCGTTAGTCTGCAGCGGTTCTCCACGTTCCCTTCATGGTTCCTGGAGCTAGGTTGGTCCAGATGTTCTGACTCCGCTGTTCTGGTTTCTGTGGAAGCAGATGTTCTCCAGCTGTCAGAACACAGAACCTGATTGTGATCATTAGGAGGTTCCTGTCCAGGGTTCTGCTGCGTGTTGCGGTTCCTCTAACGCTGTTCTCTCGCTGCAGGAGGACAACGGCATGCCGATCCATCTAAAGGGAGGCAGCTCTGACGCGCTGCTGTACCGGGCCACCATGGCGCTCACGGTTCTGGGTGAGAACGTGTTCTGACAGGAAGCTCCTGGGGTTCTGTGTTCCTCCGTGTTCTAACGCCGCCCTTCTCTCCCTGCAGGCGTGGGCTACACTCTGTACGAGCTGCTGAAGGCCGCCTTCCCTCAGAAGAGGGACTGAGCCAGCCGGCGCCACCCTGGGTCAGAACCGGACCAGCAGATCCACTTTGTACAGATGGACCACGTGTTTTCTCCTGTTTCATGTTGATGAGTGGTAACTTATTCTTTACTGTCTGCTCAGCTGAGGATCAATAAACACAGCATACCTCCCATGACCCAACGCTGCTCCTGCTTCTTCTTTACCTGAACACCCCCCCCCCCCACACACACACACACACAGGTTCTGGTCCAGAGAGGACGGTTTGCTGCACTAAAACCCTTTAAATGTAAATGATGTGCATAAAGATGGGAAATGCAAACATCTATCATTATTTTAATGATGCAAGATTTTCTCAAATATGCCATTAAATGTGGAATTCATTGATTAAAGGCTGAAATTATCACACATTAGATCTAATCCACTATTTATATTTTTGTCGCAGCACCGTCAGTGGGCGGGGCTAATACTGTTCTAGCTGAGCTGATTGGTCCGCAGGTTGACCAATCAGGAAGTCACTCCATCAAAGGACAGGAACTTAAATATTTACTAAATTATTCTGTATTAGATTTTAATTAGTATAATTTGTTTATTTTTAATTGTTTTACTTTTTATAATTTTTGGGGCTCTTCTTTGGTGAAGGTGCTACATGAATCAGCTGTAATAAAACTTCTTTTACTGAGTATTTAGAATTAATCAGCTTTATTTCTAAGGCCTAGGATAGTTGCTCTTTCTGCTTGTTTCTCATGTCGTTCCTCACCGGAAGAGCGCGAAACATCGGATCCTCAGAATCAGAGTGAACTTTAGGACCAATCAGAGCAGGACACCTGCATGTCGTCATCCAGGTGAAGAGCCATCCAGAACATCCGGCAGGCCGCCACCAGGGGGAGCCAGAGGCCGCGCTGCTTTTATTCTGGCGTCAGACGGAGGTTTTTAGGGTGTAATTAAAATGTCAAAGTGTGGTTAGGCAGCAATAATTACATCATTCCTTTGAAAATATTCTGCTGAATCTGATCAAACTTACATAACAGCTGATTCAGAACAGCTGATGTCTACGTTTTCAGCCGTTTCCAAGCTGCTCTCACCTCTACGTGCTGGGCTTCAGGACTGAGGAGCGGTTCCGTGGTTCTGTTCCTCTGTGAGATTACATGCTGCACATCATGAGGCCTTCACAGGCCAGGAGCTCCCAGCTGCTTCAGTCTGACGCGCTTCTACGCGTTAATAACACCTGATGATACATTATAACACCTGTAAGCATTCTGACAGCAACATGTTTAGGAACATGGACACAGGCGTCATCAGGGCCGCTTTCTCAGGCATTCCGCCCCAGAATCTCCAGACGTTGCCCCCAAACCCACAATGATGCGTTAAAAGTGGAAAAAAGATTGAGTCAGGCTTTGGTTTGGTGCACTGAGGAATATTTTCCAATGATTCCCGGAACCAAGCGGGAATAAACCCCTCAGACAGTTTTCCTGACCCCCTTCCCGACATGCCGTGTTGCGCCGCTGTCTCCATCTGCAGCCGGGGCGCACAGATCCTCCATCAGCGGAAAGGAATGCAGAAAACTATGGAAAAGTTTCCGTGAGTCTGCCAGCCCTCTCTCAGAGGTTACGCACCACTTTCTGGCCCGGCTGCGTGTCGTAAGAGCTGGGAGAGCTGGGAGCAGCCCCCCTGTTAAGTAGCAGAGTCTGTGGAAACTCTTCCCACTTGGAAGGAGACTCGCAGACGCGTCGGGAACCCAGAGAACCCACGGAGATCCTGGACTCCAGCACCGGACCACCTCACGCTGGCCTGGCTGCTACAGGCGCGTTAACTGTTTAATTCTCGTTTTCCAGAACAAATCCCAGCTTTTCCTGCACAGGTCAGTCTGCTTTTATACTTTAACATTTTTAATCCAAATGAATGAAAGTTTATTTTAACGTCGCGTTTCCGACCTTTGTAGACGATTTTAAATTCTGTTTTATTCATTTTGCTTCTTTATGGATAATTTCTTGGCTCCTGCCGTGCGTAATTGCGCACGGTGCCAAACTATCTCCACCATTTCATTAAGAGGGAATTTATCTCATTCAGCAGAAGTTAAACTAGTTTCATGACTGATGGTTCTGCAAACGAACCGTCAGCGGATCGGAACCACAGAACAGAAGTAAGTTTAATCGAAGAAAGAGAGAAAGGCTCCGTGTTTGTGCGACTATTCGCTCATTGAGTTTAATAGAAATGTTTGGAGATGATAAATAGTTGAGTGAGCTTTTTGTAGTTAAATACGAATTAAACATTTAAAATGTGTGTTTTGTGGAGTTAAATGTTAATTAAACATTTAAAATGTGTGTTTTGTGGAGTTATATATTAATTAAACATTTAAATGTGTGTTTTATGGAGTTAAATGTTAATTAAACATTTAAAATGTGTGTTTTGTGGAGTTAAATGTTAATTAAACACTTAAAATGTGTGTTTTGTGGAGTTAAATGTTAATTAAACATTAAAATGTGTGTTTTGTGGAGTTAAATATTAATTAAACATTTAAAATGTGTATTTTATGGGGAAGCAGGGCTTGTTGGAAGCTTAAATGTTTGAGTCGCTGTTTTCTGGGAGTCTTTGCTGAGCTGTGAGTTTTCCTCTGGGGAAGCCGCCGCTGCAGGACTGATCCTCTAACCTTCCTGCTTCTCCTGCCGCTTCTTCTCGCAGCTCTTCGCCTGCACAGCTGAGGCAGAGGAGTTGAAGATGAAGAGCAGGCTGTCTCTGGCAGCTGCGGCCCGCCTGGCCCTGCTGCTGCTGCTGCTGTCCTCCTCCCAGGCCCAGGACCAAGGTAAAGCTTCTGCTCCTCCTCTCCTCCTCCTCACCTCTGATTTCCAGCTCCTCTCACCTTCTCTCTGCCTCCAACAGTAAAGTCTGAATAAACTTTGAGAAAGAAAATGCGTGTTTGTCACTTGATTTGTTGAACCATCTTCTCCCTGCAGCCTCAGTTTGTTTCTTTTTGCAGGAATTTGAAAAATGTTGTGAAATCTGACTCTGATTTATGGATGGAGGCGCTTTCAGACCAGATGTTGCCTCTAAATCATGTCTTCAACTTCAGCGCAGTGACGTTTGTGACTCATAAACATATAATTTAAACCACAAATTAGGGGGAAAAAAATCAACTACATAGAATTTACTTGTATTTCAAAGCTGCTAAATGACAGAAACGCTGATTATATTTTTCTGTCCTATTATTGGTCAGATGGAGTTAATTCGTTTTACAGCAGGAGGCGCTCTTGCTCAAATCTAGCTCAAGATACTTTTTAGTGCAAATTTCTCCAGTTTCAGAAGTCAGGGGAAAAGGGACCTCTTGGATTTACGTGGCCAAGGTTCCTCCCAGCGTCGGTCCTGCTGACTGAACGGAAAAAGACAAAATATGAGCTTTTCCAGAGCAGAAACACTGAAATAAGGAGACGGAGGCGCAGAAAAGACTTTTCTGCTTCCAGGAGAGGTTCTGACCTCCTGGGACCACCTCCCTGTCATTAGTGCCCCCCCCCCCCCACACACGCAGCCTGGCATGGTGAGTATGGCGTAGAGTCCAGAACACAGGAGCAGAAAAGGCCAATAAAAAGGTTTGGGCCGGATGTGAAGGTGGATTTTCCGGCGGTTTCTGGACGCGTAGAGCCGTTTGGAAGCAGATGCAGCAGCAGCAGCCGTTGGACGGACTCACCAGGTTGGTGGCTCCTCCATCTCTGATGTCCTCTGATCTTCCCGGTCAAGCCTTGACTCGGCCTGCGGGCCCACAGTCTCGGCTTCACGGCAATATTTTACCATGATGCTCTTCACAAACCCTCTGACTGGTTGGCGGTTCCAAGCTTAGCCTCACCTCTGCTCTGTAGCTAGGAGGAGAACATGCTTAGATCTTCTACCATGAGACCTTCATCCAGCTCAGGCCTGCAGACACAACCAGATCAGATCTTCTCATCAGAGACCAGGGAAGCTGCTAGAGCCGAGCTAAAGCTTACTTCACAGCGTTTTGTTGGTTTTATCCAGTTAAAGAACATCTTCAGAACCATTATTCCTGCTTAGGGAAGCATGTTTTGATGCTTAGATAGAACCAGATTAGTAATCCTGGACAGAATCTCGTCTTTAGATGTTTAGATGTTTAGTTCAGATCAAACGGACCTTCATGGTCTTCTTCAGCCAGTTAGGCTTCAGTAGTTCGGTTCTGCACGCCCCAACCTGAAGAACATCACGGTGAAATATTCACATGGTGACCTGTGGTCCTCTGTGTACACGGAGACCTTCTGCTCGTTGCTCCAAGTTGTTCTGAACAACTTTCCGTGTACACCTGCATGATCGTCCGTCCGTCCCAGTCCTGCCGTCCCGCTGGTTCCTCTGCAGGTGAACTCTGGTTCTTAAACTAGTTTTTACTCAGTTCACAACAGAATCAGTGCCAACATCCACCAGCCACTTTATTAGGCTCACCTGCTCACCTGGTCCATCAGCCAATCAGAGCGCAGCAGCCCGTCTATCCTTCCAGGCAGGACGCAGACCACCAGAGGTCCAAACTGAGCTCCAGCGTGGAGAAGGAAGCAGAGAGGTGTCGGTACCAGACGGGCTGGTCTGGGAGTTTCAGAACCTGCTGGTCTACTGGGACCTTCACACAGAACCATCTGGTTCCAGAGAACGTCTGAAAGAGAGAAAACAAGCATTGAGCAGAACCGTGGAGGTCCGGGGAGAAACGGGTTCCTGAAGGTAGAAAGGAAGCTTCAAGAACCGCTGGGTCCAACCGAGCTCAGCAGAACACCATCTCTGAAGCTACAACACCTGGAACCATGAAGCAGATGTTCTCCAGCTGCAGAAGACCACGCCTGGTACCACTCCTGGCAGCTAAGACCAGGAATGTGACCAGAACCGGACCAGAACAGCACGCATGCTCCCTGCTTCATCAGCTGCAGCATTCAGCCGGTCGGGTCAGAACTTAATCAGGATCCATCCTGCTCTGTGTCAGTGGTTCAGGTTGGTGCTGCCGGTACCATGGTACCAACCCATCGGTACCATGGTACCAACCCATCGGTACCATGGTACCAACCCATCGGTACCAGCCGGGCATCATTGGAGCACCAGAACCTACCTGAGTGTGGAGCCGTGTTCTGGTGGCTGCCTCCTGCAGCATGGTCACAAAGCTCAGATCATCTCACTGGGTTCTGGGTCAAGGTCCACAGCCACCAGAACTTTATCCCACAGAGAACCTTTAGGATGAGGTGGAACAGGAGGTTCTCATCCTGGACCTTCAGCTCACCTGCAGCAACTGTAGTGATGCCGTCATGTCAGTATGGACCAAACCCCGAGGACTGGTTCTGTTGGACCTGTGGAAGTTCTGAAGGAAGCAGGTGTGTGACAGGTGGACCTGGCAGAGTGGCTGGTGGCTGTCTGTTGGTGGTAGAACGTTTGTGGAGGAACAGTTTAAGAACCTGCGGATTAGACTGAGCAGAAGCGAGAGCAGAAAAGACGCACCCGGGTCCGGCTGGACGCGGCGTGCTCTTTTAGGAGGTTTGCAATGGAGACGATGGAAGCGCCGGTCCGACCAGCCGTCCATTGTATAATCAAGCCTGAACTGTTTGTGTCGTCAATTCAACACGGCGGGTTGGATTGAGGTCATGGACGGCCTGCTGGGCGTCGGTCCATGGTTCCGTAACAGGGAGGAGAACGTAGACCGGTTCCTGAGGGAACGGTCCCATTCAGATGTTACCTGGACCACATGCAGACCAGGGATGGAGAAGCTCTGACTGCGTCACCAGGCCATCAGGCGCTGACCCAAGCATCTGACAGTGGAACAGTGACACACGGGACGCCTCATGGACTCAGCAGACAGAATAAATGACTCATTACCCAGCATGCAACAGGAAGCACAGACTACTCCTTCTAATGCAGCGTCACAGCAGAGTCTGTACCTGCTGATCTGCCCTCACTGTTTCACTGTTGGATGCTTCGGTTACTGCCTGATCGTGCGGGCAGCTTGTCTGCCCCCTGGTGGCCGTTCCAGGCAGCGCGACTCCCGATGAATCAGATGGTTTACATCCCTGATGTGCATGTGGAGAAAACCTCCTGCCAATGGAAGCTAAAAGATGCCATAAGCAATTAAATGTAAGCATTTATATTCCTGAAGGATCAAGTGTCTTTAGATACTGTAGTGAATAGATTCCTGGCACTTAAGTGTTGACAGAAATGATGAGCTAAAGTTAGCTGCTTTAAGTCCTTTGTGTGTTGCTAAAGGATTAAAATCAATCAGAAGATTAAAGATCATGAAAACGTTCTCAGAGAACCGATGCTTAGGTTCAGGATTTAAGGAACGACGTTCAGGACAATCTCCAGATTGTGATCAATGCAACACGACCGTACCAGGATTTAACATCATCTCCCATAAACGCCCTTGATTTATGCAGATAACCTGCAGTCACAGATCATTTTCCCCTCACAGAGTCTCAGAGCAGAACCAGAACCCCAGCAGAACTATTCAGACTTATTTCCAAAGGTGGAGTTGTTCTCAAGTGAGAGTGATACTGCTTATTAATACTGCGTATTAATGTATACGCAGTATTTATACGTATATATCTCCTGCTTTATTTATAATGAAGGTCGTTACATTTCCTTCATAGACGTGAAAATAAAATCTGACATTTCTTCAGACGCTCTGATCTGATGGACCAGACAGAAACTGTGAGTTAGAGCAGTTTTACTGAAACATGACGGGTTCTACAGGTTAAAGAGTCCAGAGCAGTCGGGTCGGGGGAACTCTCCATTTAGATCATAATTAGATCAGTAACAGGACGGGCTGCATTTAATCATACATATATATATATACATATATATATATATATATACAACTGTTTCAGCTTCAGTGAAACAGAAGAAATTAGTTTTTAAAAGATTTCCTGATAATTTTCCCTCAGAATGAAGCTGTTGACCCTAAAAACCTGAAATCATCGTATAAAGCTGCCGGGCCGCTCTGACGGCGCCGTCCTTTTAGCGTAAGCCAGGCGGGTTTTGGGCCGCAGTGGACCCAGAACCTTCCCAGTGTTCCCACCTGTTACCTGGGATGTTCCTCGGAAGCGGAACATCTCTGGGTTCTGTCGTCCTGTCTGTGGTGTCTGCTCGTTCCTCCGCTCCTCCAACAGTCAGCTGCTCTGACTTCCTGCTGGAAGTGTTGACCGTTGGCTAAAGCTTCAGCAGCAGAATACCTGCGTGTGTGAGCGCACACACCTGACCGCCTCCACCTTCTGTCTCCACAGTGGACGCCCCGTCCGGGTTAAGGTTTAAGATTCTAGATGAAAACACGGTGCAGATGACCTGGAGCCGGTCACAGAGCAGGATCCAGGGCTACAGGATACAAGTGACCGCAGCCTCAGGTGGGAGCTCGTCCTCACCCCCTTCTTTCCATGCAGGTTCTTCGTCTGCTTCTTCACATGAGCTTAGCGATGCTAACACAGCGTGGCCACATAATTCTCTGATGGAAACTGAACGTTTTGACCTGAACATCAACTAGCTAGCAACGTGTGTAAGGCATGGTGGTGGCAGCATTATGCTGTGTGCAGGCTGTTCTCACTGCAAAAACAGAACTAAAAATAAGTAATAAGCGTATTTGTCCTGGACTCGAGCAGGTAAATAAGATTATCTGCCAATGGAAAGAGTAATTTTACCCCTAAAGTAAGATAATTAGATATTCTGCACTTAAAATGAGTTGATGGAGACGAGTTCTTCCCATTTTAAGTGCAAAAATGTTATTCCATTGGCAGATTTTCTTATTTACCTGCTCAAATAAAGTACAAATACACTCATTATTTAGAGTATTTTTAGTTCTGTTTTTGCAGTGCTGCAGTAGGACCTGGACAACTACGGTGAGAAGCTCCTCCTGGAGGGTCTGGACCTCAGACTAAAGCAACCATTCATCTTCCAGCACCTCTGTCTTCACTGCAAAAAGAGAACTAAAAATTAGTAAAATTTTCTTGAAATTAATGTATTTGCCCTTGATTTGAGCAGGTAAATAAGATTATTTGCCAGTGGAATGAGTATTTTTACCCCTAAAATAAGATAATTAGATATATTGCACTTGAAATAAGATGATTGAGATGAATTGTTCCTATTTTAAGTGCAAAAATCTTATTCCATTGGCAAATAATCCTATTTACCTGCTTAAATCAAGGAAAAATACATTAATTTCAATAAAAACATTCTTAATTTTAAGTCTATTTTTGCAGTGTTGAAGCACAGACCTGACGACAACTGGTTCAGGGTCAGACCGCGGATGTTCTGGACTGGGTCAGCCAGAACCTGGACTTGCATTAAAATGAACTTTTCTAGGAAGATCTTAAAATTGTCAGTCTGCTATCGCTGCCAATCAGGCGGTCTGAGCCTGAGAAGATCTGCAGAGAAGAATGGGAGAAAATACCTTAAAACAAAGTGACCACTGCAAAAAAAGAACTAAAATTAAGTAAAACTTTCATCAATGAGTGTATTTGTCCTTGACTTGAGCAGGAAAATCTGCCAATGGAAGATTTTTGCTCTTAAAATAAGAACAACTCATCTTCATCATCTTATTTCAAATGAATATGTCTAATTATCCCATTTAGGGGTAAAAATCCATTGGCAGATCATCTTATTTACCTGCTAAAGGACAAATACATTCATTTGATGAAGATTTTACCTACTTTTAGTCCCTTTTTGCAGTGAGCCAGCCTGCAGAGACTGGAGCTGCTGAAGCTGCTTCCATGAAGAATGTAGCCGTGGGTGTCAATACTTTTCTACAAGGGATTTGTGTTTTTAAAAGATCCACCGTTTTAGTGGCGTGTGGAGAGCTTTCAGGGCAAACATGAACTCCAAGAGGACTGTTGCAGAAGTGAAGAAAAAGTTCTGGACGGACAAGAAAAGAAGAAACCTAAGCCCCAAACAGCGGAAAAACAACATTTCTCATCATTCCTCCACTAACGTGCAGCTGGATACACGCTTTCTAATCCAGGATTCTTCCCTTTTCCTTGTTGTACCTCAGACCAGGAGATGTTTTTCTGCCGCAGTGACCAACCGTTTAATGCCCGTGTTGAGAGTATTAAGGAGTTAAAGCATGTGCTGAGCTTTAATGTGGAAAGTTTTCATAAAGCTGTTGTTTCCTCAGCTCTTCCAGTGCTGCAGGTCAGCGCTTGGAGTCAGATTTGACTCTTGGAGAGATGAAGTCATGTCATAGTTTCCTAATGGCTTCCTTCTGACTTTCTACATTCTTGCAGGGGAACAGGAGAAAATCATTTCTCTGCCTGCGTCTGCGACTAAGACCTCCATCTCCGACCTGAGTCCAGATGTGGATTATGAGGTCACGATAGTGGCGTATGCAGGATCCGAGGAGAGTCTGCCCATCTCTGGCCAGATCACAAGTGAGTCCCCTGAACGGAGAGCTGGACGGCCTCCAGCCGAGCGCCTCTGCAGCTGGAAGCTCCTCAGCTCTAACAGACCAGCAGCACCAGCGGAGATAACAGCTTCATGGTTCTTTAGATTTGGTTTAGATGTTCTGTGACATGCGTTAAAAGCTGAGGCCTCATTCATGATGCTGGTACCAACTGACAACCAGATTTTAGGTTCATTTATAAACCCATAAACAACCCGTTAAAAAAGTGATAGATTTAATTTATTCTTCCACATCTGGAAACTGTGAACTCTTTATTTAATAGCTATCATGCAATATTGTCAATCATTCTTACTAAAAGCCATAAAAGTGTAATGCTTAAATATGGTTTTAGGACTGAAAGAAGCCTGGAGAACATTTTGATCTGAACATAGATATAAACATAAGATCTGATTCAAAACAGCAACAAAAGGTATCTACATTTCTGGAAAACAATGTTAGAAGCTCGATGCAGCTTCTGAAGAGTCAGGAAAGTTGGTTTTCATCCTGGTTTATCAGAATCAAGCTCTTTTCTTCAGACTTATTGCCTTTAGGCTCCATCCTCAGGAGATATGGAGTTCCTTTCCATTTCTACGCTGATGACTATCAGCTCTAAATGCCCCTGAAGCAGGGCGACGGCTTCTCAGTGCAGCCCTGCTCGACTGTCTGGAAGACATTAAAGCTTGGCTGGCCCTGAACTTTTTAAATTTTAACAATAAGGAAACTGAGGTAATATTGTTTGGACCCAGTCGCTCCTGTGACCCTGGTACTGTTCATCTGGGACCCCTGACAGCAGATTTTAAACCAGGAGTCACTGATTTGGGTTTTAGGTTAGGGGGTCAGATCAGATCAGTTGTTAGATTATGTTTTTATCATTTAAGGCAGCTGGCAAAATTAAAATTATTTCTGTCAAGACAACTCCTTGAAACGTTGATCTATGCTTTTATGCTTTATGCTTTTTTCTATTGTTGGTCCTTAATTATGGCATAACGGCCCCTAAACATCAGAGAGGCTCCTTCTCTGCCCACCTTTAAAACCCACTATTATTCTTTGGCTTTTACCACTAGTGAGGCTTAGTTTTCGTTTTAAATTGGTTTTAACATTTCTTTTAAGTGTTTTTATGCATTATCTTTTTATTTTATTTTTTAATGGGTGTGTTTTAGTTTGTAGCAATGCACAGCACTCTGTTTCAGCTGTTGGCTGTTTTTAAACCCTTTATAAATAAAGATATGGTATGTATAATGGTATGGTGAACCAGTTTAGGATGATGAATCCAGGATTTGTGTTGAAGTGAAGCAGAAATCTGGTAAGGTTCCTGTAATCGTATCTGACTAGATGCGTTCATGCTGCATTTTCTCACCAACTGACCATATTTCCTCTCTGTGCTTTAAAAGGTGTTATTATTGTGTTGATTTTACACCGTCTATGTGAAGCATTGCAGCACATAGTTAATGTCTCTGGAGAAGTCCCAGGTTCCTTTCTGTTCTCCAGTGGTTTGCTGCTGAAACACGGTGCCGTAAATTTCCAGCTTGAGACGCTTCCATGGGGAAATAAATGTTTTATAAAAGAGGAAATGTTAAGATTTTAAAGCTCTGTGACGGCCAAAGACCTCCAGGAGGTTGTTTTAAACATGGTTCCAGAAGACGTTCCTGTGGAAGGTTTAAAAACAGCAGATGATCTGAATGTTCTTACCTCCATGTTTAACCTCTCTCTTCCAGTTGAGTCGAGCAGTAGCTCCAGAGGAGGGCCCAAGAAACCCGTTTCCCCAGAATCAGTCAGTAAGTCCTGATCAGCTTCTCATAAACAGGAAAACTTCATTTGTTACAACAGACACACTTTAGCTATAATGTAGCTTAAGCTAGTTAGCCAGCTAGCCATTAGCTTGGATGACTCTCGATTATTTCACCACCAGGTCAGCAGTTTGTGAAGTTATCTAAATTCCTAAGTTTTACTGTTGGACTAGTTTAGCTGGCTAGCTTAACTAACTATTAGAATAAAGTTATTTTGAACATTTAACAATGCTAGCTGAAATGTGGATACTGTTAGCAGCTAACAGCTAACTCAGACTTCTTTGAGTTTAGCTGAAAATAAAACTCTTGTACTGGTTTAGCTGTATCACTTCACTAACCATTAGAGACATTTAAATGAAAGAGAAGCATTAACTTTTAGCAAACTAAAGGGTTAGGGTTGCTCTAACTAGCTTGTTATCAGAGTTTTGTTGCTAAGCTAGCCGTCTGAAAGGTACGCGCAGGCTAAGTGATGCTGTTGTACTGCTTTAGCTTAACAAACTCAGCTTCCACTAATGTAATAATGTTACAGCCTTTATAATGTTTAATGTAAAAGAAATTTGATGTCATTTTACTCTTCAATCCTCAGTTTACGTAGCTGTACGATGAACCAGCAAAAGTAAACGGTTTAAATTTTAACGTTATCTTCAGAATGATGTTAGTAAAAAGTACTCCCCAACAAACTGGACCCAATGTACTGTAATTATCAGCAATGGACCCAATAAAACCCAAATGTTCTCAGTCATAAGGGATCGTTTTCTGCCAGTTTTTGGCAGAAAGTTGCAGAGTTGCAGGCGCCCAGTGCTGGGGCCATAGGTTGTGACTGAGGCTGTTTAAGCCCAGCCGTGGAGCCTGATGGAAACCATTACAGATGCTGGTTTCTAAAAGCTCTGCTGGTGCTGCCTCTGTGGACGATGACAAACCTGGACTGATATTTTCTTCTTCTCACTAGAGGAAAGTCAGAGGGAAACTTAGGCAGGGCAGATGTTTAATTGCCTTTACCTACAACAGTGTGACGTAATGTCCAGTGTGAGCCAAGTCCTGCTGATTAGCCTGAAACACACAACTGGTTCAGGAAAAGCAGTTTATCGCACATTTCCTCTCTGCTGTAGATTCTCCTTCTCACAAAGCTCCTTGTCTGATTTTTAAATTGTCATTAGTGGCTCACAGCTGCTGAATCATTGTGTTTAATGCATTTTCACTCTAAGTGTCCTAATAGTAAACAGTCTGTAATCCAATTAAAGGGAAAAAACGAGAAGCCAATAAACATAACTACAGGTTTTTGTTGTAATACTGCTCTTATATAACAGAGTTTAATAAGAAGAAAACACGTTGATCAGCAGAGAAATCTGATTATTTCCTCCCAGGGTGCCCAGCCACTGCTGTTGCCGACGTGCTTTTTCTGGTTGATGGTTCCTCCAGCGTTGGCAGGCCAAACTTTAAGTACATCCGCAGCTTCATCGCTGCCACAGCCGGAGCCTTCCAGATCGGCCAGGAGAGAACGCGTGTGGGCGTGGTCCAGTACGGCGACAGTCCTCGAACCGAGTTCAACCTGAACAGACACCTGAGCCGACCCGCTCTGATGAAGGCCATCGCAGCGCTGCCCCACAGAGGAGGCAACAGCAGGACAGGTGAGGCTGGGAGACATCCTGAGAAACCCACAGACACCTGGAAGAAACGTTGGACACGCCTTAGACAGTCAACGGCCTTTTCTTATTCTAATTACTACATCTTAGATACTTTGTGAATCCAAACTATGAAACAAAAGCAAATAATTGTTAAATAACTAGTTTTCCATTCTTCTAAATCCTCCTGGTCTCTGCTCTGGTTACTGTCTCTGCATTCTGTCTGCAGGAGGCGGTCGCCTCAGCCCTGAACCATTCCTGCAGTTCTGAAGGAGTTCCTGGGGGCAGGAATAAAAATAAAACCATTGGCATACGGGTTTATGTTCCCCTGTGCTGTTAAATGCATTATTTTCCACTTGAGTCCTGTGATGGACTGGAAACCAAACGTTATAAATGTTGATTTTATTTATGGCATGTTTATGTATGAGCAGAGCAGAGATTATAGAACTGACTGGGTTTGTGCCTTGGATAAACTAACAGCTACCTCTATGATTGCTCTTTGGTTCCTTGGTTTCCTGCATTCGATGTGAAAAATGTAGTTTAGTTGCATTTTCTACCTTGATTAACTCGTCTGGTTGTTTCAGGCGACGCTCTGAAGCACCTCCTGACAAACAGCCTGACCGAGGCGGCCGGGTCCAGGAGAGGCTTCCCCAAAGTGCTGGTGGTCATCACAGACAGCCAATCAGACGACCCCGTGGAGCGATATGCCCAGCAGCTCAGGAGCAGAGGCGTGGAGATCTTCGTCATCGGTGAGCAGCAGCGCCAGCCGTAATGTTCCACATCCACGGCGTTCAGCGGCGTAGACAGCTCTTTGTTTCAGAGCCACCTGTGGAAATGTGACGGAGCGTCCATGAGCATCAGAGGCAGCGTGTGTTTACATTCTGGAGTCCCTCAAAGTTTCCACAAACGCAGACAGAGGAATAAAAGTGGCTGTTGCTAGGGCTTAAACCAGGACATCTGGATTAATTATACCAGCTCATCGTCTGGAAGCTGCTGATGGAAAAATGCTTTATGAGATATTACAGCAAATATTTCTCCAGGTTCTGGAAGAGAAGCTGATAACATCCAATAAATCCAGACTTTGTTTCCAGCTCTCGTGATAAATTAGAGCTGCAGTCAAACTTTCCATGCGCTGTGGTGTAAAATAAGTGAATTTATGAGTTCAGTTTCCACAGGTTGGTGAATTGTTAATAAGGCCGAGAACAAACAGAAAGCTGTTGACCGCCTCTCTGAGAACAGGTTGGCTCATTCAGGGTTCCCTCCATGTGGTTCCTCCTCTGAGTTCTGGATCAGGCCCAGTGGGAACCAGGAAGTCCATCCTGACCAGAGGAACCAGCTGAGTCCTGTCGATGTGGAGGAGCAGCAGCTCTGAGCCGGCGGCTCCGCTCTTTACCCGCTAACGTCTGGCTGAAGCAGAGCGCTGAGGTTTCCTCACCGTCTGAAGAACAGCGGCCGTGCTGGGACAGGCCGGCGGAGAGGCGGCACCTAAATACACGACAAACACAGCCACCGAGCGCTGCAGACGCTGCTCTGGTTTCTGGGTCCGTCGCTGAAGCAACGCCTCAGATTTCCAGTTTATGAGCTGAACTTGAAATAAACCAAGAGGCTGCAGCTTGTTTAACAATGTCAGGGTGTTACAGAGCATTATAGGACCGTTAAACTCCAACCAGCTCCGTTTCCACCGCTCTTATTGTCAGACTTTCCTGCCAGACTGGAACAAACTCTGTTCAGTCAGCAAACGTGGAAAAAGGCGTCACTTTTTACAGACCTGGAGCTAACGCTGAATCCTGCTTCACTAGGAGGGCCCTGAATGATGGTGGCAGCGTTTGGCAGACAGACGCTGATGAGAGCTTCTCCTTTCCCTCCAGGTGTGGGCCTCGCTGATCAGGCGGAGATGGAGGTCATGGCCTCGGCGCCGTCCAATCAGCACGTCTACAGCGTGGCCGGCTTTGACGCCATCAGCGGCGTGCAGAGAGATCTGGTCACGCGGATCTGCTCCAGCGTGGAGGAGCAGCTCAGCTCGCTGGTCAGCGGAGAAGAAGGTGAGCTTGGTTGTTCTAAAGCTTTATGCTGACACCCAGAGGAGGAGAACACTGGTTCTGGATCATTGTCCTCTTTAAACAGCTGCTGTGGTCCAGACAGAAGATGCTCCTTTCTGTGGAGAAACCACACTTTCATTGCTGTGCTGTCATCATGAGATCACTTTAATGGCACCAGATTACCTCCTCCTTCATGTTCACGCTCCCTCAGCATGTTGCGTTTTATTTCAGATCACATTTCTTCTCTGTTCTTCATCACAGGAACAAAAAGCCTCTTTGTTTCTGTCCATGTTTGCATAGTTGCCCTTCTAAAGGACTCCTTTCCCTATAATTTACAGATTTATGGCTCTAATCAGCCATAACAGAGCAGCTGGGAGGGAAAAACACCGATTCTCTGGTTCCCATGATGCCTTCCTGTGGGGGGGGGGGGGGGGGGGGGGGGGGGGGACATAAAGTACGCCTGAGCTTCTCACAGAAAGGCAACTTGGAGTAAAACTACATCAGCATTAACAAAAATATATCTGGCAGAAAATATTTTTAACCCAAATAAACAAATTTAATGTTTATTTGGGTTAAAATGGTCATTAATCTGCTTTGATACATAGATTTCAACAGGAGTGTTGAATAAAGTTCTAACAAATTTACATTAACAAGCCGATGTTTTCTGGTTAATTATTCTGGCTTATAAACTCCAGCAGAGAGCTGTAAAAAGTATTCCCCCCCCCCCCCCCCAGAGAGTTCTTCTGTTTTAGCTTTTTTCCCACTTGAATGTTTCAGAGCATCAAAAACTTTAAATGCAAAGAGAACATGAGCAAATACAAGAAGCTGTTTTTAAATGATGATGTCATTCATTCAGGGAGGAAGGACTTTGACTAGGCCACTCCTAAACCTTCATCGTTGATGAGTTCTTGCAGTAGTTCTGGTGGGTCGGCCTCTCCTGAGAAGGTTCTTCACTGTTCCATGTTCTGGATCATGGTTCTCCCTGAAGTCCAAAGCCTTAGAAATGGATCTGGAACCCTTTTCTTGCAGTCTGTGTAATATTTCCACAAACTATAATAATGAAAGGATTATTCATTTTTATTAAGTAATATTTTTTGTCAAATTGACAACATTTTAATTATGTGCTTTTATGACGCAAAGTAAATGTTGCATTGCAGAAAATGTAATAAATTGAAAAACTAAATGAAAATAGTTGTTGATAAAAGTAAAAATCTAAACAAATGTCCCATAGTAGGTTTCATAGAAGTAAACCATGATATGTTGCTGCTGTGGCTGTAAACGTGGCTGAACTGAAGGCAGATGGTGGTGGAGGTTCCTGACCCGGTTCCTGACCTGGTTCCTGACCCGGTTCATGACCCGGTCTCTGACCCGGTCTGACCCAGTTCCTGACCCGGTTCCTGACCCGGTTCCTGACCCGGTTCCTGACCCGGTCTGACCCAGTTCCTGAGCCGGTTCCTGACCCGGTTCCTGACCCGGTTCCTGACCCGGTCTCTGACCCGGTTCCTGACCCGGTCTGACCCAGTTCCTGACCCGGTTCCTGACCCGGTCTGACCCGGTTCCTGACCCGGTTCCTGACCCGGTTCCTGACCCGGTCTGACCCAGTTCCTGAGCCGGTTCCTGACCCGGTTCCTGACCCGGTTCCTGACCCGGTCTCTGACCCGGTTCCTGACCCGGTCTGACCCAGTTCCTGACCCGGTTCCTGACCCGGTCTGACCCGGTTCCTGACCCGGTTCCTGACCCGGTCTGAACTTCCTGGACTTACAGGATCGGCTGCTGACTGCCTGTAACTGGATGAAAGCTCCAGAAGTTCAGAGGAGACCACGGTCAAACGCATCAGGAGGGTTCTGCAGCAGATGATACCTGCTGCCATGGCGGTTCTGGCTTTGTTCATTAGCTTAGTTTAGTCCAGTGGGTCTCAAATGTTCTTTTGTTGAAGAAGGACAAAGTTTCTCGTGGTGATGTTCTAATAACGAGGTTCTCTGCAGTCTGAAACACAGCAGCAGAACGTTGTCCTGTCGGTGAACTATTTGCTCTGGTTCTTTGTCTTTGCAGCCGTGGATCCAGCCTCCAACCTCAGAGTCCTGGAGGTGGCCTCTAAGTCCATGAGGGTCACCTGGGATGCATCTCCTGGAGACATTTCAGGCTACAGGGTCCAGATGATTCCCATGCTGGCCGGCAGCAAGCAGCAGGACCTTTATGTGGCGGCGACCCAGACGTCGGTGGTGGTCAGAGACCTTTCTCCTGACGTACAGTACCAAGTCAACGTCTTCGCCATGAAGGAGCTGATGTCCAGCGAGGCCGTGACGGTCATGCAGAGGACAGAGCCCCTGAAAGTCTCACTGGGTGAGGACAAGAACATCAAGACTCTTCCAGACCAACAATTAGCAAAAGCTGCAAACATGTGAAGAGAAGAAGGTTTTTTCCACCAGATGTAAAGAAATAAGCTTGTCGTGTGTTTTCCATCCAGAATGCTCTCTCGGCATGGACGTGCAGGCGGATGTGGTGCTCCTGGTCGATGGATCCTACAGCATCGGCGTCAAAAACTTTGAAAAAGTAAAAGCTTTCCTTGAAGTTCTGGTGAAGACCTTTGACGTGGGACCAGACAAGGTCCAGATTGGCTTAGTGCAGTACAGCAGAGACGCGTTCACAGAGTTCTACCTGAACACCCACCAAGACGTGCAGGCCGTGGTGGAGGCCGTCAGGTCTTTCCCGTACCGCGGTGGCTCCACCAACACCGGAAAGGCCATGGCCTACGTCAGGGAGAAGATCTTCAAGACCAACAGAGGAGCGCGAGCCAACGTTCCTCGTGTCACCATCCTCATCACGGACGGCAAGTCGTCCGACGCCTTCAAGGATTCGGCCGCCAGGCTGAGGAACGCCGACGTGGAGATCTTCGCCGTGGGCGTTAAAGAGGCCGTGCGGAGCGAGCTTGAAGCTATCGCCAACGCGCCTGCTGAGACTCACGTCTACACCGTGGAGGACTTTGATGCCTTCCAGAGGATCTCCAAGGAGCTGACGCAGGCCATCTGCCTGAGGATCGAGCAGGAGCTGCGCAGCATCTACCAGAGGCGTGAGTTTCTGCTCTCTGCAGATCAGTCTCTGCTGCATCCATTCAGTCTTTCTGAGTCCTGTCACCATGCCTTCAAAAAGAGAATTAAACCGCAGCAAGAGTTCATTTATTAAAATTATAGGATCATTTACATGTTTTATGGAGCCACAGAGGCCAGTTTAACCCTCAGAAGAACCGGGCTGACTGAGGATGAAGGTTCTTCTGTCTCTGCTCTGTCTTATAGGATCATTTAGTTGTTGTTGGGTTCCTCTGGGTTAATATTAATCACACCTGAGCTGCTGTCACACAGAGTTAGCTCCTCCTCACATCCTGGTCCCATCTTCAGTCTGTTGCTCATATACTCAGAGGTATTTACATGGAGGTGGACGTTAAAAACATCCAAACTGATGGTTATAGATCCACACGTCCACCTGAGGCTGATGTTATTCTGAGGTGGAAACAGATGTGTAACCGTCTCAACATCTGTTTTTCTGGAGTTTTAGAAGTGGAGCGTGCAAAGTAAAAACATCTCCATGTGTTCCTGGGTTATGAGTGGCTGTTTATTAGCCGTGTTGAGGAATGCGGGTCAAAGAGGCCAGAACTTTACGTTTAGGATACTCCAGTCATAGCAGACCTCTTTCCAACACTTTAACCCGATAACGCCCAGAACTATTTAGCCTCCTGCTCCGTTAATCAGGAAGGATTGTGTGAAATGATGTCAGAATAACAGGCGATCTCAGTGTAGTGGAGGTTTTTACAGGTCTGGACCCGCTTACACAAACCAGGTACTAATCAGGCACCCACAGGAAAAACTAATATTTACAGCAGTCCCATAAATTTCATCAAAAAAGTTCAATTGTTTCAGAAAAATCCTACCAAGCACCGAGGAGAGAAAAGATTTTAGTATTCTGCCTATTTTATCTGAACCAGTGTTGAATAAAGAAAACATGAAGGCAGATCATTTTCTCTGCAGATCAGATGTTTTAGCACCCAAAGCTTTTATTCTGCAACATTATTTTGTTTTTTTTGCTCGTTTATTTAGTTAATACTTGCTGTCTAGGCTCCAACCCTTTGAATGTGTTGCACGTTGTGGAAGAAACACATTTTAGAGCTGGATGATCTGCAGCGTAGAGGGCAAGCAGGGCTTCTCCTCCAAAACCAACATTAGGATAAAAATGCTCCTAATGCTGGTCTGCAGGTCTGGTCCACCTGAACATAATTATTGTTTCTATGGGCGGAGCCTAGAGGAACCCCATATCTGATTTTATCTGCTCACGTTTAAAAGCCTAATGAGATACGCGTTACGTTAGGATCAGCTGTAGACGCTGGTTATGCCTGACGCAGCCAATCAGAGGAGACCTATCTCTGCATACTAATCATGCAGGATCATCACTGCAATTTAAGACTTGGTTGGACGTAGTGGTTATAACCATGAAACCGTTGAATTTCCATCTGCAGGAAAGATTTGATCAACGTTTCTTTCTTTGCTTTCAGATAAAATTCTAGTTTTTCTCAGATGAAGAAGCAGAACTTTAACTTTGGTTGATCCGTTTCTGATGAGAAGATCTGTTGGCTTTACATGCAAACACACAAAGATCAGCGATGAAGCACAAGCTGCCATCAATAACAGCGTTTAATCATTTTAATTTAGCTGAGTGATAAAAAGAAATGAACTTCAGGACAATCCGGGCTGTTAATGTTCAGTTTTCTCTGCTGTTTGTCTTTAAGTCCATGTGTGTTTCATCTTTAATGGTTTTCTTCAGTTTTAATCTTTGTGGTGATGTTTTCTACGTACTGATTGGAAATAACTTAATTCAGTCACTTGTGCACATGTGCATTTAATATTGTTTTAGAGCATTTGAAGTGATCCCGACAGCCTAAACAATTAATTCCTGCAATAAACGGCGGTAACTCTACCAAGCTTCAAAGTTCAGATGGCCAGTGGCCCCGCGGCTCTTTCATGTTGGCTCCTCTTGCAGCTAAAGCCTCTGAATGTGTAAAACACATGTCCTCCGTTTGATGTGGAGGCTCCTGCATGTGGAAACAGTAAAAATGGGTCAAATAGTTGTTTTCTGGGTTTGCAGCTGGCTCAGGTCGGCCATCAGACGCTCGGCTGTGTCAGAACGTCAGAGTCACGTTCTGCTGAGCATTAACGTGACTCTGAGACGCCATCTTTGTTCTGGGATCATCAGACGCCATCTTTGTTCTGGGATCATCAGACGCCATCTTTGTTCTGGGATCATCAGACGCCATCTTTGTTCTGGGATCATCAGACGCCGTCAGACACACGGCCGGCCCGTTTAGACGGCTCAGAAACATCTTCCAGGTCGGCCAGAGTTAAATGTGACTCTGATTATATAATCCTTATATAAGAACGGCTGCATGTCAGCTGAGCCTCTCACAGAGGGGCGTTCACCGCCGCCGCCCTCAGGCGCTGCCCCGGCTGACAGCTTCTCCATCTTCATTAACCCAGACGCAGGTCTTTACCTCCTCTACCTCGTCAGCACAGGCCTGGAAGCTTTTTAGTCTCTCAGCTCCTGCTTGCATGATTTGTTCTTGTCTCCCAGCAGTTGTGAGGAAAGCAGCAGCCATTAGTGAGGCAGATGAAAGGTGAAGGTGACGGCTGCCATGTTCACTGTCCTGAGGAGGAGGACAGAGGTGAACTGCAGCCGTCACGGTCAGATCTTAATGGAGGGAAATCTGTCTTTACTCTCTAATCTGGAACAGGAGGGCTTTAGGCCGTGAGGCTGCGGGGGGTTTGGGCCGATCAGCGCTGGAAGCGGCGTAGTTTAAACGTCCAGAGGTTTGATGAGGGAGCCTGAAGTGAGCGAACCTTTAATCCCTGAAAACGTCTCCATGCTTCATCTCTCCAGAACTGACCCAGCCCGGAGCGCTGACCTTCTCCGACGTCGGCTCCAGAAGCTTGCGGGCCTCCTGGGAGATGGACGCCGACGACGTGGAGTTCTTCATGGTCCAGTTCAAGCCGGAGGAGGACGCAGACGGACATTACGTGTCCATGTCTGTTCCCGGGAGCAGCCGCACCGCCCTGCTGCCCCACCTCCGACCTTTGACCCGCTACGAGGTCAAGGTGTCCGCCCAGTACGCCAAGGGAGACAGCCTCCCTGTGACCGGCTACGAGACCACTGTGGAAGGTACGCACCCCCACTCACCTGTTCCCCCCCCGCCCCCCCCCCCCAGGCTTCTGCTGTCCCACAGAAATGTTCCAGATCATCAAAATGATGCTGATATCAAAGAAAACCTGATTAAATACGTGAAGCAGTTCAGCCTGATTTCATGGATTAAAAGCCCCCCCCCCCCCAATAACTCTGTTTGGCATCACGGTGGAGGAGTTTGACCTGCTTGGCTGAACCGCTTCAGTTAAATCACATTGGAGAGAAAAAAAAAAATCACTTAAAAACACGCTGGCACTCGGTGGAATTCCCGAGACTCAGGGTTCAGTTCAAGCCGGAGGAAGACGCAGACTATTGATTATCCACAAAGATGCCAGAGTATGCCATGGTAGACACAGAAAGTGTTTGCAGTTACATAGGCTGCGATAACTTTATTAATGACAAACTTGCCACAAAGAATGATAATTCTTTCTCAAATCCAGCAAAAACCTAAAGATTTTGCACATCAATAATGACAGAGCAAAGCTTGTCGTAGTCATTTTTCTTTTAAGAAACAAAAGTTCAGCTGGAGAGCTGTCATCGTAATTCTGCACGGCCTTAAGGGTTGCCAGGTTGGCCTATCAGCTGGATATTTCAGTAAGTACACTGAATTATCAGCGATAGTAACAACAAACATTTTTCAAAAGGCATTTAGACAATGTAATGGTGTTGTATTTGTCAATTGTCTAGTTAACCTAGCTGCAGTCTATTTGTAGTTATTAATGGACAATAAAATCCTGACATAGCATAATTACAATGTAGCACATAGTTTTTACTATAGCACCCATGCATTTGAAACACATATTTAACACCCACAAAAGAATATTCATACTTGCTATTCACAATTGAACAAAAACAATAAAGTTTGATGTAAGATGTCTTATTTTGTTGGTCTGGAGACGGTGTAATTAGTGTGGGTTAAAACACCCAACAACCAAACATTTTCACTTATCCACTTGTAGCATTGGAATCCTTCAGTCTGGACTACATAATCACAGCAGGAAAATAAAAATAGTGGATTTGCAAAATTGATTAGCCGGAAGTTCTGTAGCAAATATTGTGACGTTATCATTCCAAAAAATATGGCCCAAGCAGGATACAAAGATATCTACGCAGCACCTGGAGAGACTAAATTAAACTTTTCTGCATTCTTAGAGACTACGAGTACAAAACAAAATGTACTTAAGGCCAGGCTAAGAAAGTGGATTTTGCAGGATATTTCTCCTTTAAGGTTCATCCATTTATTTTACTTCATTCTTTATGTTCAGCAAATTGCTCAGTGCCTGTTGTTTCTAAAGTGCTTTATAAATACAAGTGTCTTGGCTCATTTATCCAATGATGGAAAAAATATTTCAGTCAACAAAAGTAACATCCCAGTCAGGTTTTAATCAAATATATGGTAAAAAAAAAAAAAAAAAGAATCACATTGGAGGGTTTTCCATCACTAACATCATGCTGCAGCGCTGCAATCAGGACTTTGACTAGGCCACTGCACAGCCTGAAGCTGCAGTGATGGAGTGATGTTCTGGATGTGCCGCCAGGTCCACATGTTCTCCTCGCTCTGGTCCAACAGAGCAAACAGTCAGCAGACTGCTTTAAGTCAGCAGCGGAGCCTCAGGCGGGTCGGTTCTGCTCTGTGTACAGGACGGCTTCCAGAAATGAGTCACTGAGGCACGTCCAACTGGAAACTTTGGGTTTTCTGGGACTCTTTAAAGGTTCTGCCGGCTACGCAGTAAACTGTTTGACAGGCTCAGACGTTCTGTGCCTCGTTCTGTGCTTTTCCACCACTAGTTTGGTTCCAGGAGTGGAATCATGGTTTACTAAGAGCCCAGTCTCTGGTTCTGATCCGCAGGTGTCTGCAGACATCCTGTGATCCTCTCTGTTAGGAGGCAGTAAAAACCAACCTCTTCTTTTAATCTTTAAAGCTGTAAAAGCTCCCAGGCTGAAGGATGTTAGCCTTTAAGCTCACATCCATTCATCTCCTGCCCTTTTCCTGTCCTCCTGGGAGGGGCAGCGGTTCTGACCCGTCCACGCTGCCACCCACGGCGCTCCGTGCCGCACCGGCCCTCCTTATAGGGGAAGGAACGTCAGGACAGAGGAGACGCTGCAGATGCAGGCGGGTCACCATGTTCTCAGAGGTGATAAACGCTGACGTCCAGACATCACCCCCCCGCTCTCCTTTAGGGAGCCGCCCTGCGAGCTCCAGAGGTTAGAGTCCAGACGTCACCCCCCCCACACTCACGGCTCCCAGAGCTTAGGGTCCAGACAGCTGCAGCGTTCCTCTGCGCCGCTGCTGCAGCTTCTCCTGCTGTCAGACGCCTCTGGCTGGTCCAGCCTGCAGCTCTCTGGCCTGCAGCCGCCTCTCGGGGGGGCTGATGAGTTTGGGCCAGCGCTGTGGACCCGTGGACGGGTTTACCGCCATGCATCACGCTGCCGTGCCTCAGGACTTAAAGTGTTCTCCACAGACTCTGATAATGGGGCATGATGCATGTTAACCTGTTTATTCCAGTTTTCCTCTGGCTCCTGCCTCCTAAATAAAATAAAGTTTGCGTTTGGGGGCCAGGCGTCTGTCGCTGGAACCGACCTGCAGCCCTTCTAAACAATGAGGCTGTAATCACCAGCAGTAAGCGTTAACAGCAGGCCGTAAAACCACATGACTCACTGATTTATTTAACTTTTCTTTTTTAACAAGGAATTATTTTAACATAATTCACTTCCAGTAATCCACAGCCTGGTTGGTGCCCAGTATAAACAGCGGGCCGGTCCACAGGAGCAACTGGGAGTCGGGTTTTATGCGTCAAAGATTCCTGAGACACCCCCCCCCCCCCCCCCTCCCAGTCAAGGACACAGCCGATGATTAACAGGGAAAGGTTCCGCTCTAATTCACTGAAAAGCTTTTTTTCTCAGGGCTCATCTACAGAAGCTTCATTTTCTGCTGCTGATGTAATAAAGTCCTGCAGCCAGCCTCTCATAAATACTCTTCCAGAACCGGAGCGAGGCTCAGCTTCCTGCTCCCTCCAAGGTTCTTTACTCTGCAGACGGTTTGCATCTGGATCTCCTTTCTGTAAAACACATTCCTTCACTTTCAGCAGGTTTACTGTCGATTCGCTTCAATCTCAGAATGACTTTATCAATGGGAGCTTCATGCTCATGTGGAGAAAACACGCTGAATTCATTCAGAACTCACTCAGACATGAAAATGAGACAACACAAAACAAGGTTCTGAAGGATGTTTAAACCCAAAAGGTTCTGAATATTTCACCAGAACCATCCAGAGGTGAAATCTGCTGTGGGTGGGTTCTGCACTCTGGGCTCTGATTGGACAGAAAACAGGAAGTCCTGGAAGGAGACAGAAATACGATGGAGAAACAGTTTAAACCCAAAAGGTTCTGAATATTTCACCGGGTCAGAACCATCTTCACACTCTAGGAGGAACATTCTGATGTAAAAACTCCTCAAACTGTGAGGAAAACTAAAAGGGATCAGAATGATTCCTGTGACCTTCCTGTGACCCGGTTCAGCTGTGGATGGCGGTTCTGATGGAAAGGCGTCTGAGTTCTGGAGGTCCAACTGGAGCTGGGTTCTGCTGCTGGAAGGCGGGTTAGAAAACCCAGAGAAACAAGCTAAATCAGTCAGAACCGCTTGTTGACAGGACAATCTTATCAGCATTTATTTAAATGTGCGCAAACATTTAACGTGGACATGTCAGATAAATATGAGTCATTAAATGAGTCATTAAATGAGTCATTAAATGAGTCATTAAATGAGTCAGTCAGGTTTATAGGTAGCTCAGACTGCTGAGCAGCTTTATGGCCTGAGAAGCTCGGCTAACGCTCCAGGTTTGATCCTAATTGCTCTGAGTGAAACTCTGGCAGACGACCAAGTCCTAAATCAGGACGGAGCCAGAGCTGCTTTCTGCAGAGCAAACAGCCAGGAGGGGCCCCTCTGCAGAGGCCCCCAGGCTTCAGGGGGGGGGCATCATTACATCCAGCTGAGGCTCAGGTTACCGGGGCAGAGGTTCAAGGTGGAACATGGATCATACCTGTCAAGGTGCTGAAACTGAGCGTGCTCAGTAGGTCCCATCAAACAGCATGGAGCGGCGGCGGAGGACCCGCTGATGGCCGTGACGGCGTCTCCTTGGCGTGACACGGGAGAAACAGCGAGACCCGGCAGGAATGCGGCCCGGCGGGGGGGCTGGAGGAGAGACTCATTCCTGGGTCGACCTTTCCTCCTCTTCCTCCCACATTCCTGCTGGGCTCCTCCTCATCTGCAGCTCCGTCTCTCTGGCTCTGTTGGTTTGGTCTGGACCTCCAGGTTCCTCCATCGTCCAGAACCTCGCCGGCTGTCTGGGCTCTACAGCGCCGCCCTGCTGGCTGTGCTGGTGTGGGGGGGCCTGGATGTGGGCCACATCAGAGGCAGCTGGCAGGAGGTTCTGGTTCTGGTTCTGGTGGACCCATAGAAACCCGGTGAGCTCAGTGTTCTGGCCTGGGAGCTGTCACTGAGGAGGAAGCCGTGGGTCTGGAGCTGGAAAAGGCAGCCAGGAGCCGCTCACCGCTTCTCAGCTCAGCGCTCGTATCGGACCGTCTCGGAAACTCTGACGGTCCAGGACCGCCTGATTCTGGGACGGGTCCAGTGTGACGCTCAGAGTCAGACGGTGTCTGAGGTTCTGTGAAATTATGACGTTCTGCTCAATAGTTTCCGAGGAGGGATGAAGAAATAGCTTCAGAGGAACTTTCCAGAACATTTTCCTCCTCCCCTTTAATCCTGGTCTTGGATCCAGAAAACCCAAAGACTCCCTCCTGCTGTGCCGGGTCAGGATGTCTCCTGCTGACATCAGAACCAGACACAAAACCTGCTTCTGGTTCCAGCTGCTACAGAAACCCCTTGGTCCACATGTTATCCCGGTCCAAACCCAGACTTCAGTGTTTTATTGGAGCCCGTTCCGTCCTGTGGGAGCATCAGTGTTCCTGCCTCACATTCTCAGCTGGTCTGGACTTTGACTAGGCCGTTCTAACCCCTGAATCTGCTCTGGTCTGGACCATCCCATAATACCTCTGGCTGCAGGTTCAGGCTGGTTCTCCTGCTGGAAGGAGAACGTTTCTTTGGTCCTGACCAATAGAAACGTGTCTTTGGTCCAGAGGAGAGCCCGCCCCCAGAAGTCAGGAGAACGTCGTCTGTAGAGCTGAAAACATCGCAGCTCCTACATCTTTTTTTAAGAAATAAAATCTGAGAAAACAGCAAAATTACTCTCAAACCCTTTTTTATTAAGAAGTTTTGCAAAGTTTAATTTCTGGATTGCATGTTTTTTTCAAATTTCCTTCTACAAAACGTGTTCTTTGCTGCAACAGTGGAACTAA